>NW_028325401.1:0-16350 GCF_027475165.1 Benincasa hispida
TGAGAAAGCTACTTCTGTGTTTATGTCTGAGAAAGCTACCACTTCTGGTCTGTAGTAGTAGCCAATTTTTTCCTCCCCGAAATTATAAAAAAAAAAAAAAAGAAAAGAAAAAGAAAAAAGAGAAAAAAACAAAAAAGAAGGAAAAAACAAAACGAAGAAAAAATATGTGTAATTGGTTTCCTGCCTGTTGAAGTGAAGTCTCTAATTAACTACAGGCGGACCTAAGGATTCCATAACAATGAAGCTAAAAGGAGAAAAAAAAAAAAAGAAGGCAAAAATGGAGGCATCAAATAAGGCTGTATTTTGCCTATTCCCGAAGAATTGAAGATTATTATTCAACTAGGAATTCTTTTTAAATTATTTATTTAAATTTTGGAAACTTCAACTTATATTTATATGTATTTGTTTTTTTTTATTTATTAATAAGAATAAAGTATTTTTAATCCAATTAGAATAAATTTGAACTAAGTTTGAAAAATTAGAAAATATAATACAATTCAAACTCAAAAAACATAAGGCTAGATTAGTGATAATAATAACCTTTTGACCATACCCTTTGTCTAAAGAATAATCACATACTTTTTTCTTCAAATAATAATAATAATAATAATAATATATTTTCAAAAGTTACATTTTAGTCTTCAATTATCGTATTGTTTCAAAACTAATCTCGAATGAGAATTTCTTTAGAATTTCAAATAGAAATCGAAATTCAAAATGACGTAGTGATGACCTTAATTAATGCGGTGGTCTAAATTTTCGTTCTAGATCGATATCACATCATTTCATCTATCGATTTTGTCCAACATTCTCAAGAATTTCTACTCATTGATATTTTTTAAGGAAAAATACAAATTTCTTTCATCGTTTTTGAAATAGTTTCAAAATGTTACATATTTAGTCCTTAAGTTTTGAGTTTACTTTCAAAATCCCTAGCTAGATTTCAAAATGTTACAATTTTACCATTGAGATTTAAGTTTCGTTTCGATTTGGTCTCTATATTTCAAGACTTATACTTTTAACCTCAATTTTTCATTAAATGCTCACTTTTAGTCATTGGTATTAATGTCTACTAATTAATTTAAAATAGTTATGAAGTGAATTTAAAATTTAATATCGATAAAGATAGTAAAACTTAACTAATTATAATTCTTTTTATTCTTTAATTAATAAATATTAACACTAAATATAAAAAGTAAGTAGCTAGTGAAAAATCGAGGTTAAAAATGTAAATGTTGAAACGTATGGATCAAATAGAAATAAATTTCAAATCTCAAGAGTAAAATCGTTACATTTTGAAATCTAAATCCTAAACTTTAAATAAAATTCAGAACTTAAAGATTAAATAGATGACATTTTGAAATCTACAAACCAAAATAAAAACTAGACATAAAATCTATGAACCAAAAAATATTTTTCTATCTTTTAAACGTTTAAAAAAGTTCAAGGATAATATTATAGCGTAACTTTTACAATAATATATATGAATATTTCCTACACAAATAACAGAAGAATATATATAATTTAACTAAAATTTAAACTAAACAAGAACATAGAGGGAAATAAAAGGAAAGTAAAAAAATAATCAGAAAAAAGAAAAAAGAAAGAAAGGGAATTTTTTTGGTTGTCATTTTAGAGTCAAAAGCATGTGATAAAAGACAAACAGAAAAAAATGGTAAAAAAAATGAGGTTAGAGGTTCGATTTCCTTATTCCACATATGGTAGAAAAAACTAGAACATAAAATATTTTTAATACGTTTATCTATCAAATTTTTCTTCCCATAATAATTTTATAGAATAAATATTTGATCGTTCATGAATGTTTTTTTTTTTTTTGGAGTATTTACCAAAATACGAAGTGCACGTAATTAAGTGGTAATTGACATGTATGAACCTTCAAATCTCCATACCTCATATTTGTTGTACTAAAAAAAAATTACAAAAAATGTAAACAAATAGATATAAATTCTTTTATACAAATATATCGAACATGATTTTCTTAGTACAAAAAACGGTGTATGAAGATTACCTTGGTTTTCTTAATATCGTTTATTTAATCATTCATTATTTGATATACTCGTTGACTAAATTTTATCTATTAATAGTTATAAAAAAGGAGATTTTAAAAAATAAAAAAAATTAGGGAAACTATTCTCACAAAATAATAAAATCTTAATCTTCTTTATAGAATATAGAGACTGACAGAAGTTTATCGACATAGAAATCTACCAGTGTCTATCAAATTTTTTTTTTTTTTTTTTTTGTTATTGACATTTTTTCTATTTGGGAAATTTTTCGATAAAAAAATTATTTTAGAATTTGACTTTTTTTTTCTTTTTTTCTTCTTTTTTAATACAACAACGTGGGGAATTGAGCAACTTCCAACCTGGAGGAATGTTTGGGTTTTTATTACTATTCGGGTTTGGAGTTTATAATATTTTATTTTTGATCATTTGGATGTTAATAAAAAAATTAAATATTATAAAATTTTCCTTATAAATTAATAACTATTATGTTATTCATAATTTATTTTTATTACTATTATTAATGTTTGAAGAACTGCTTTATAAAATAAATATTTAGTTATAGGGTCCGTTTGCTAGTGGAAAAATGGTTTTTTAAAAAAATTACTTTTATTTAAACATCCTTCGTAAATATTTATTAACAATATTTAAAAAGTTATTTTAAATAATTATCAAACATTTAATTTTTTTTTTCGAAATGACTTATTTTTTAAATTAAACACGTGAAAATATATTACAAACATACTGTAGTTGATTCTTATAATATTCATCTGCGTGAAGAAAATACATCAAAATTATCTCTCTATTTAAATTTATTATCATAATGGCTCTAAAACATGAAGTTTACGATAAAGTGTAAATAGTTTTGGAGTTGAGTTTAGTCAAGGGCAACATATCGGTCAATGAATTTATTTTATTATTTTTCAGTTTAACTAAATTTACTTGTTTTAAATAAAAATTAATTTAATTATTTATTATAAAATTTCAATTAGATATGAGTTTACAAAACTTTTTAACTAAACATGAGTTTGTTTGGATAAGTATACATACAACACTTTCAAAATAGTGAACCCAATCCATTGTAATAGTTTCCGATTTATTCGATACTTTTTAAAATTTACAAATATAGTAGATACAAAAATTGATAGTTTAAAGTTTATTAGATATAAATACAATTTTATATTTATTAGATAAGTTAATTTAAAAATAACAAAAATAGAAGTAGTTGGACATAAATTTAAAAGTTTAGGAATGTATTAGACATTTTTTAAAGTTTATTTAGGAACCCATTGAACTAGACGATTTTTTTAAGTTAAGGAATGGAATATATATATATATATATATATATATATATAAAATAAAATTTTAGATAGTTAAACTTTAATTCAATCTTTATTATACCCAAAAATAAAAATAGAATATAATTTAAGTAGAATTTGCATCTTTGGTTCAGTTATATTTTAGATATTAACATTTTGATTGTTGTTGTATGATTTTTTTGTTAGTGCAGTTTTAAGTTGAAGGAACTTGTGATTTAGCCATTTGTCGAACTAGATTGTAAAAAAAAAAATCAACACTGAAGACTCAACGATTACACTTTTGAAATCATATACACAAATAAAAATGCACCAACAAAATGTGCCTTTTAATTTGCTTTTAAATGTTGCAATGTCGACTATGTAATTAATATTGGTGAAAATTTATCAATAATTCTACATACAAGACTATGATTTTATATCGTATTACAATAAAGAGAAGAGGACCTTATAGTCTTAGATCAAGACACAAACAAAATATAACCACAAAAACTATAAGTGAAAGATAAAAAAATACAATCTAAACTCGCCTACAAAATAGGAAACATACTTATAACATTTTTGTTTCTAAAAACATGACCATTACCTTCTAATATGATTTCATAGCCATCTTTTAAAAAAGGGAAAAAAAAACTTGTTATTGTATTTAAAATTTAGATTTCAAAAGCATTCTAAAAAGTAAAAAGAAAAAAGGAAAGGAAAGAAAAACTAAAGTCAATTAAAAAAATAAAAAAAAAATTAGAAAGAAAACAAAAGAACTGGTTTATCCAAGTAAGAAACCAAATATCCCCACAAATTTTGGTGGAGTCAGTGATTCGAGTGGGTCCCTTTTTAAAATTGTTATTTATTTATTT
Source organism: Benincasa hispida (assembly GCF_027475165.1). Lineage (NCBI taxonomy): Eukaryota > Viridiplantae > Streptophyta > Magnoliopsida > Cucurbitales > Cucurbitaceae > Benincasa > Benincasa hispida. The sequence goes on from NW_028325401.1 coordinate 4,195, forward strand.
TCTCCCCCTTCTATTTTTTCCCTTTTTTTCACCCCTAAAGCCATCCAATAAAACACCTCAGGCGGTTACATGAGAGAGAATATTGAGTGGAGTTGGAGTCAGTGATTCGAGTGGGTTCCTCCAACTCCAAGTGCCCCCAACTATTTATTAATTTACGTTTTTGTTTCCTTTTGCATATTTTATTATATGAAAAAAAAATATTTATTTTAATTTTGTTCCTAAATTTTAAAATTTATATTTCTAACCTTAATTTTTTTTAAAATACTAATTTTCATCTTTATTATTAATATATGTTAATAAATTTAAAATAATTAAACGATTTATAATTAATTAATAGACATTAACTTCAATGATCGAAAGTGAGCGTCTAATAAAAATCAATGTTAAAAATATAAAATCAGATACCAAATTGAAACAAGATTCAAATCTCAAAGATAAAATTATAACATTCGAAACTAAAATCAAAATTTAAAGAGTAATATTTTGAAGCCTAAAAACCAAATAGAAATTAGATCCAAAATTCGGAGACGAGAAGTATTTACCATATTTTTGTTGTTATCCACCTCGATTTCAATTCCGTCTCTTTAATCTCCTAAAACATTCTTATTGCTCAAATGCATACGAGAACCCATAAAATTTGTCATGGCTTATACCGGTGTTCAAAAAATTCTAACATTCAAATAATCCAAATCAACTCAATCTAATTTGGGTTTTAAACTTATTTGTTAAAATAAATGAAAACTCTATAGATTAGGTTGGTTATAGTTCAATTAGAATAATTAATCTTAACTAACCAAACTTAATATTAATTTTAAAAATTATATATATATATATATCTTAATGTTATTTAATTTATAGTTTTTTTGTTTATTTATTTTCAGCAACTCTTTAAAAAAAAAATACTTTTTTAAGATGGAAATAAAATTTGATAATAAAAATTGAAATTGAATTGCTAAATTTAATTCAGTAAGGTAAGAAAAATTAAATAGACTTTTTACCTATTAACATCTATTTCTTTTTAAAACAAAAATTTTAATAAATTTTTCGAGTAACTTGAACCAACCCAAATGTTTCATAGTTGAATTGGATTGGACTCATGAGTTAAAAGAAACTTACAATTTGAACAATTAAGTTGGATCTTTAAAAAGGTAATTGCATTGAGTAACACCATTAGGACTAATAATTAGTGTATAACAACATTTTAAAATAATTGTAAATATAGTAAAATTAATAAGTGATAATTTCTATCATTCTATCCGTGACAAGATCCATCATTGATAGACACCAAGAGTTGGATCTAAATTTTACTATATCAATAAATTCTTTTGCATGGTTTAATATCTTACTTTGGGCTTGATTAATATATTTGCAACTAGGGGTGTAACAACCCAGATTTGTACGCATACACTACAGGAAATTAAATATTGAAATTTATTGGATGATAAATATAAATACCCTAACCTTAATTTAGGAAGCAGAGAAACAATTTAAAATAATAATAATAATAATAATAAATAAATAAATAAAAATAAAAGAAAATTAGAAAGAACGAAGGTGGAGAGAGCGAGACTCTAATTCAATGATAAATAAATAAATAAATAAGTAAATAAAAGAAAATTGGAGAAAGCGAGAATGGAGAGAACGAGATTCTTGGAGAGAGCGAGATTAAAGAGAAAATTGAAGAAAGCGAGAGTGAGAGCGAGATTCCTGGAGAGAGCGAGATTGAAGGAAAATTGGAGAGAGCGAGAATTATAGCGAGATTTGCAGCGAGAAAGTGCGAGAGAGCGAGAGCCACACCAGCGAGAAACCTGGAGAGAGCGAGAGTCTGAGAAGAGAGCTGCGCGATCGAAGAGAGAATTGGAGAGCGAGAAACCCCAGCGAGCGATGCTAGCGAGATTGAGGCTGGCGAGAGTAGAGAGAGTGAGATCCCTGGAGAGAGCGAGATTGAAGGAAAATCGGAGAAAGCGAGAATTGTAGCGAGAAAGCTGGAGAGAGCGAGACGGAAGAGAAAATTTGAGAGCGAGAGTGGAGAGAGCGGGATTCCCAGCAAGAAAGCTAGAGAGAGCGAGATTCCTAGCGAGAAAGCTGGAGAGAGCGAGATTCTGAGAGCAAGGAGAGCGAGATTTGGACGGAGCGAGATTTGGACAAAGCGAGAGTGGACAGAGCGAATTTTTAGCGAGAAAATTGGAGAGAACGAGATTCTAAGAGCAGAGTGAGCGAGATTTTGATAGAAGCGTGAATTATGCGTTGAATTTGGCCACGATCTTATAGATTATCATGGAAAAACCCTAAAATTGAATACAAACAAAGAATAATGACGTAAGGGCAAACGTTAGCCAAGATTAGGTGTCTTATTGAGAGGAATCCTTCAACCCTAAGTAATTTTAAAGAAGCCACCTGTACGATGATTTGTCACACTGAGAAGAGCTGAAAACTACTATAAATAGGACCCTTTGCTGAAGATTTAACCCATTCTCAAACAAATCTCAGTAACAAAGAATCGTGTGAAAGAGTAAGTGTGAGTGAGGAAGTTTTGTGAGGCTAAAAGAGAAAAGCTCGGGTAAGGTGCTGTCCAAATTTCCTTCTAGTTTAAGAAGGGAAAACAATTTCCTTCTAGTTTAAGAAGGGAAAACTCTACTGATCAAATCATAAAGAATTATAAGGAATAATTAGATCACAGTCAAGGTAAGTAGTTTATCTTACCCCCTCTTTAAATGTACTACCAATGGTAGTGTACCTTGGAAGAGAGGTTTAGCAGTTGAAGAAGCCAAATCCCCCACATGACCATCGAGGTAGGCGGAAAAGTTTTCCACATGGTGTCATGATGTAAGGTTTGTGTCATAATACACAAATAACTTATAAATTCTTCAGTCATAACAGAGCACACAAAGCATGATGTAAGGTTGTTTATTTGTACCTTTACTTTTCTCCTTTTCTTTCTTTTTGATGGTTGGTTGAGTCTTTGGTTTTGAATATTAAGAATGTATGTAAAAGAATTAACAACTTGAGCCTTCTCAATTTAGTATTTACTGCTAGTTTAACATGGAATAATGTAGAAAATGTCATGTAAAGGATCAAACCAAATCAAATAGATAGGAAAAGTGGATGTTGTTGCTAACCTGGACAATTGATTTACTTTTGCTGATTTTGGATTTGAGGTTTAATGGGCAAAACAGATAGTAAGATGAAGCTTATTGCATGATCATTGGGCTTCCTACTTCCATTGTAAACTTTCTGACTTTGTTTTACCTGGAAAATACTTCTCATTGAGATATAAAGATAGAGGGGGGTACCTAAGTTAATATGGCGAAAAGAATGCTATTAATTTGTTCTTTGTGAGACATTCTTTTAGTTTTATTTTATTTTGTACCCATTGTTAATTTTATTGCGCTCTCTCTCTTTATTGTCCCTCTTTTATCGACATTTATGTGATGTTGTTTTAGTTTATTTTGTTCGTTGTAGGTACATTACTTTTCTAATGTTGTGTTGTTTGTTCAAGTTTTATGTATTTTTTTCTCTTTTCTATTTCATCGACTTTATGTCTCTTTTAATTTATTACTCTTTAGTTTTAGTTTTTGTATATTATTTTTGTAAACAATATTAATTTGTTAGTTTTGTAGGGAATATTTAATGCATTTCTTGGTTGACTACTTTGGATAACACTTTTTGTATGGTAAGAGAAGGGTGGTAATAGGTAACCAAGTTTTCTTCTTCTTCTTCTTCTTCTTCTTCTTCGTCAGTGTTAATTAATCGCTTTAATTACCTTCTTCTTCTTTGTTAATCTTCTGGTTAGTTTTATTCTTCCTTGTGGTTTAGGGTTTTTTCTATTGGCCTTTTTTACATCTTCATGATCATCATCTAGAAGCTAGCATTTTGAGTGAGAAATGGTTAGTTATTAATTTTATTCCTCAATTACTTTTTAATTATGGACTAATTAGTTTTCTAATGTTGAACTAATTCTCTAATTAGGCATACTTTGTGGAAGCCAAATTGCAGAAATAATTAAGGAACATCACATATATCTAATCTAGGTTTGTATGAAGTGTGCCTAATTATGTGCACGAAATTACTAGACCTTGTTTATTATGATTCTAATTACTTTTAGGGTTTTCTAATTTTAGATTAAATATTATTGGGCTTTTTGGACCAAGGTGGGATTCATGCACAAACAAACCCCAATTCTCAACTTCTGCTACATCAGGTTTTTTTCTATTTCATTCTTCTTTTTTCAATATATTCTGGAATTTGCTCAAGTTTTGCAAGTTTTGTAAAAACTCTTAGTCAAAATATTTTCTCAAGTTTTGGAAGAAGTTGGTGCTTTAAAAGTTTCAAAATTTTCTTACCAAAACATTTTCTCAAACGTTTTTCTTCCTTTTATTTCTAAAAGTCCCCTTCAAATTATCTTTTCAAACTTTTTTCTCAAACCTTTTTCTTTTTAACTTCTCGTGTTAAAAACTTCTGCTAAAAATTTTAGGAAAAATATTCTTTTGGTCTCTATGTGTTGGGTCTAGTTTCTATTTGGTCCCCATGTTTCAAAATGTTCCACATTTCGTCATAAAGTTTTGGGTTTGGTTTCAATTTAGTCTCTAGGTTTCTAAATATAACAATTTTACCCTTGACATTTGAGTTTGTTTCGATTTGGTTTCTATATTTCAAGATTTTTACTTTTAACCACGATCTTTTACTAAATACTCATTTTGTTGTCCATAGTGTCTTTGTATAACATAAATTTAAAATTATTAATATAATTATAATTAATTAAGCTTCACTATTTTTCACCATATTTAAAATTTCACTCCATAGTTATTTCAAATTAATTAAGAGACAGTGACCAATGATTGGGAGTGAGTATTTAATGAAATATTGAAATTGAACGTGTAAAAGCTTGAGAGCTAGGGACCAAATTGAGATAAAGTTCAAACCTTAAGGGTAAAATTGTAACATTTTGACACGGGATTAAATTGAAACTAGATTCAAAATTTAAGAATTAAATGTGTAACATTTTTTAAACTTGAGAATCGAATAGAAATTAGATCCATAGGGACCAAAAAGATATTTTTCCCAAAATTTTAAAAAAAGTTATTTTCACTTCAATTTTTTCTTTCAAGATGCCAAATTTAAAATATTATTCCTCTTCGTTTATTTCTCATTTTAAAGAAAACATTCCTAAACTATTTTCAAAATATTTTCTGACAAGTCTCTTCAAATTTGTTTTCAAAATATTTTGTTTCAAGATCACTTTCAATTTTTTTTGTTTCGAGTGATTTTGACAATTTTAATCACTCCCTACTCTCTCTTAATCATCTTAGGTATGGATCAATTTGCTAGTTTTACATCATTGACTATTTTGCCATTTCTTTTAATAGTTTAAAAGGGTAGTTTGAAGGGATTTAAATATTATTTTGGTTTTTGTACTTTTAGTGCTTATTTATTTTATTCCATTTGCTTTCAACCTTGATTCATTTTGATGCTTTCAAAATATTCATTTTGGTCTTTGTACTTTTAGAAAGTGACCATTTTGGTCCATTCATTTCCATTTTTAGTTTATTTTTAAGGGGAGAAAATGGTTACTTTTAAGAAGTTCAAGGATAAAAAAGAACAAAATTTGAAAGCACAAAGACCAAAGTGAACATTTTAAAAATACATGGACCAAAATGAAACAAAGTTGAAAATATAGAAACCAAAATGAACATTTTAAAATTACAAGGATTAAGATGAACAAAAGTAAAAATATAAGGACCAAAATAGTATTTAAACTCTTAAAGTTCTAACCTTTTAATCATAGATACATGACTGAACTATCTCAATTATGTTTGAGAACTTCGTTTATTCAAGGTGGTCCCTAAAACAATAATAAGAATAACCCTGAATAATGAATTGATAATCAATCCTAAGAATGTTAAATAAATTTGGCTTGGAAAGTTTGATTAAAGATAAGAAAGAAAGGAGAACTTATTTATCTTCAAGATTTTGGAAGTCTCCCCAATCTAATTGATCAAACTAGGTTGAAAGTTTTAGGCATTCTAAACACAAGAATACAAAAAAAAAGCATAAAAGCTTGAGAAACTAAACTCTATAATAAAATCATTTTAATTTCAATTCTACTTCAAATGTGAAAAATACAAAAGAATTTAAACTAAATGAAATGTCACTATGAAAGAACACAACCTTTCACCTATATAATCGAGGTCCAACAAAAAACTCTTCAACTCTATACATGGTCGTTTATAAATGTAAATACATGAAATTAAGTCGGTACATAAGGCATTAAGGATGTGGATGAATTTAGATTTTCATTTTCACAGCATCTCTTAGGTGGCCTTAAACTTAAAAGATTACAACTCTTCGGCATAATTTGAAAACTTACTTTGGATGTAAACATTTAATGCTTCAACAAGACTTTTAGCTCTAGCTCTTGTCATTGTCATTTATTTCCTTATCATAGGTAGAGAATTCAAATCTTATTTTTGAAAGTACATTGTCTAAATTATTAGATATTAAAGTTTAGTGGTTAAAATGTTACTAAAATTAATGTACAAGTATCTTTAAGAAAAATTGTGATGTATAGTAACAACAAAAATTTTGCTAATGAAAAATACAACTATTGAAGTATTTGCAAAAATGACTAATTGGATATTTGTAGTTGAGATGAAGAAATTTCTTTTCATTTATATCCCTAGTATATCTATGTATTTACTTAACAATATCAACAAAAAGTTGACAGTTTTTTTTTTTTTTAATTAAAAAAGAGAAAAAAATCGATTATTATTACCTTGCCCTAACTTTTTTTTCTGATTTTTTTTATGAAAACATTAGTGTAACGACCCGACCTTTCACTCTGACAAGAGTCGTTACTCTTATATGCATATTTACATTTAAAACATTCTGACCAATAAAGTAAAATATTTATTGAAACAAAGATAATTATTTCAAATGAATTCATTAAATCTGTAAAATAAACAAGTAGATAAAAAACCCTTTTGCTTAGGACCTCTAAACACGACTAAGAAAAATAAAGAAAATAACATCAAATTATTAAAAAAATTTGTCTAACGATGAAAAAAAGAAAGCCTCATCTCATTTTTCTTTATTTTATTTCACATCCTTTACTGATTTTGTTGAAACATAGTTTATTATTATTGTAATTATCCCCTTTTTAAAATTATTATTTATTTATTTTCTCCCCCTTCTATTTTTTCCCTTTTTTTCACCCCTAAAGTCATCCAATAAAACACCTCAGGCGGTTACATGAGAGAGAATATTGAGTGGAGTTGGAGTCAGTTATTCGAGTGGGTTCCTCCAACTCCAAGTGCCCCCAACTATTTATTAATTTACGTTTTTGTTTCCTTTTGCATATTTTATTATATGAAAAAAAATATTTATTTTAATTTTGTTCCTAAATTTTAAAATTTATATTTCTAACCTTAATTTTTTTTAAATACTAATTTTCATCTTTATTATTAATATATGTTAATAAATTTAAAATAATTAAACGATTTATAATTAATTAATAGACATTAACTTCAATGATCGAAAGTGAGCGTCTAATAAAAATCAATGTTAAAAATATAAAATCAGATACCAAATTGAAACAAGATTCAAATCTCAAAGATAAAATTATAACATTCGAAACTAAAATCAAAATTTAAAGAGTAATATTTTGAAGCCTAAAAACCAAATAGAAATTAGATCCAAAATTCGGGGACGAGAAGTATTTACCATATTTTTGTTGTTATCCACCTCGATTTCAATTCCGTCTCTTCAATCTCCTAAAACATTCTTATTGCTCTCAAATGCATACGAGAACCCATAAAATTTGCCATGGCTTATACCGGTGTTCAAAAAATTCTAACATTCAAATAATCCAAATCAACTCAATCTAATTTGGGTTTTAAACTTATTTGTTAAAATAAATGAAAACTCTATAGATTAGGTTGGTTACAGTTCAATTAGAATAATTAATCTTAACTAACCAAACTTAATATTAATTTTAAAAATTATATATATATATATATCTTAATGTTATTTAATTTATAGTTTTTTTGTTTATTTATTTTCAGCAACTCTTTAAAAAAAATACTTTTTTAAGATTGAAATAAAATTTGATAATAAAAATTGAAATTGAATTGTTAAATTTAATTCAGTAAGGTAAGAAAAATTAAATAGACTTTTTACCTATTAACATCTATTTCTTTTTAAAACAAAAATTTTAATAAATTTTTCGAGTAACTTGAACCAACCCAAATGTTTCATAGTTGAATTGGATTGGACTCATGAGTTAAAAGAAACTTACAATTTGAACAATTAAGTTGGATCTTTAAAAAGGTAATTGCATTGAGTAACACCATTAGGACTAATAATTAGTGTATAACAACATTTTAAAATAATTGTAAATATAGTAAAATTAATAAGTGATAATTTCTATCATTCTATCCGTGACAAGATCCATCATTGATAGACACCAAGAGTTGGATCTAAATTTTACTATATCAATAAATTCTTTTGCATGGTTTAATATCTTACTTTGGGCTTGATTAATATATTTGCAACTAGGGGTGTAACAACCCAGATTTGTACGCATACACTACAGGAAATTAAATATTGAAATTTATTGGATGATAAATATAAATACCCTAACCTTAATTTAGGAAGCAGAGAAACAATTAAAAAAATAATAATAATAATAATAAATAAATAAATAAAAGAAAATTAGAAAGAACGAAGGTGGAGAGAGCGAGACTCTAATTCAATGATAAATAAATAAATAAATAAATAAGAGAAAATTGGAGAAAGCGAGAATGGAGAGAACGAGATTCCTGGAGAGAGCGAGATTAAAGAGAAAATTGGAGAAAGCGAGAGTGAGAGCGAGATTCCTGGAGAGAGCGAGATTGAAGGAAAATTGGAGAGAGCGAGAATTGTAGCGAGATTTGCAGCGAGAAAGTGCGAGAGAGTGAGAGCCACACCAGCGAGAAACCTGGAGAGAGCGAGAGTCTGAGAAGAGAGCTGCGCGATCGAAGAGAGAATTGGAGAGCGAGAAACCCCAGCGAGCGATGCTAGCGAGATTGAGGCTGGCGAGAGTAGAGAGAGTGAGATCCCTGGAGAGAGCGAGATTGAAGAAAAATCGGAGAAAGTGAGAATTGTAGCGAGAAAGCTGGAGAGAGCAAGACGGAAGAGAAAATTTGAGAGCGAGAGTGGAGAGAGCGGGATTCCCAGCAAGAAAGCTAGAGAGAGCGAGATTCCTAGCGAGAAAGCTGGAGAGTGCGAGATTCTGAGAGCAAGGAGAGCGAGGTTTGGACAAAGCGAGAGTGGACAGAGCGAATTTTTAGCGAGAAAATTGGAGAGAGCGAGATTCTAAGAGCAGAGTGAGCGAGATTTGGATAGAAGCGTGAATTATGCGTTGAATTTGGCCACGATCTTATAGATTATCATGGGAAAACCCTAAAATTGAATACAAACAAAGAATAATGACGTAAGGACAAACGTTAGCCAAGATTAGGTGTCTTATTGAGAGGAATCCTTCAACCCTAAGTAATTTTAAAGAAGCCACCTGTACGATGATTTGTCACACTGAGAAGAGCTGAAAACTACTATAAATAGGACCCTTTGCCGAAGATTTAACCCATTCTCAAACAAATCTCAGTAACAAAGAATCGTGTGAAAGAGTAAGAGTGAGTGAGGAAGTTCTGTGAGGCTAAAAGAGAAAAGCTCGGGCAAGGTTCTGCCCAAATTTCCTTCTAGTTTAAGAAGGGAAAACTCTACTGATCAAATCATAAAGAATAATAAGGAATAATTAGATCACAGTCAAGGTAAGTAGTTTATCTTACCCCCTCTTTAAATGTACTACCAATGGTAGTGTACCTTTATTATGTTGCATGGTTATGTTAATTGTTATATTGCATTACATGTTTAGAACACGTTTCTCTACAAGGGACCCCATGCATTATGTTTGTTCATGATTACGTTAAAATCAAGTTTTAATTAGGTGTAAGTTATGCTTCCAATCTAATCTTACGTTTATGTTAATGGTTGATGTTGGATGCGACTCTGGCCCTACTGACTGCATGATCCGCTAATCATCAGATGGGTTAGTTTCCGCTTAAATCTTCCTATCAGGGCAGAGAAATTTATGCTTCCAGGGCTGGCAGGGCATGTATGGTTGCACCCCTCCAGACCTAATCTTACGTTATGTTTATGCTAGGGACTAGCAGGGTATGTATGGTTGCACCCCTCTAGTCCAATATTACGTTTATGCTAATGGTTGATGTTGGATGCGACTCTGGCCCTACTGACTACATGACCTGCTAATCATCAGATGGGTTAGTTTTCTCTTAGGTCCTCACCTTTCTATCAGGGCGGAGAGATTTATGTTGGAAGCATAACCGACCACCACATGTTATTATATGTTTTCGGTCCCAATCATATATTTTCATGACATGTTGCTTGTGATTGTGCATTTGGTCACTACCCTACGTGAGAACTACTTACTGGGTATATTATATACTCATCCTATATTTTTTACAGACTTTGTAGGTAAGGACACAGCGTAGATGGCAGAATTGGACATCGCTCAAATGGCCAACCATCAAACTCACTATTATAGACACATGCATTTTGTACCACCACGCTAATGTTTTATGGATCCTGGTGTTTTGATAAATAAACTTTTTATATAGCTTTTCTATCTAATTAATAAAATTTAGATATGTTCTTTGAAATTTTCACCAAAACTCATCTCATGATAGAAAAGTCTAAGTATGCATGTCGTAGCGGTCAGATCATAATATGTAAGGATCCGGTCGTTACAAGGGGTGTTCAAAAAACTCGATGACCTGAAAAAACTGATCGACCCAACCCAACCCATGCGGTTTAGGTTGGGTTATCAACTCATTTGGGTTAGCTTGGATTCAAATAAATGAAAATTTTATGGGTTGGGTTAGTTCATGATTTCACCTAATATAACCTAAACCAACCCGAATTTATTATTAATTGTAAAATATATTTTTTATTACTTATAACACAATTATTTATACATGTATTGATTTTATTTTTATTTCATTCCAATATTTTTATTAATAATTTGGTCTCTATGTTTTTGGTCTAGTTTCTATTTGGTTTCCATGTGTCAAAATGTTCCACATTTAGTCCTAAAAGTTTTGGGTTTGGTTTCAATTTAGTCTCTACGTTTCAAAATATAACAATTTTACCCTTGACATTTGATTTTGTTTCAATTTGGTTCCTAGATTTCAAGATTTTTACTTTTAACCTCGATCTTTTACTAAATACTCATTTTTTTTATCTATAATGTCTGTGTATAAAATAAATTTAAAACAGTTAATATAATTATTAATTAAGTTTCACTATTTTTCATCATATTTAAAATTTCACTTCATAGTTATTTCAAATTAATTAAGAGGCAGTGACCAATGATTGAGAGTGAGTATTTAATGAAATATTAAAATTGAACGTGTAAAAGCTTGAGAGCTAGGGACCAAATTGAAATAAAACTCAAATCTTAAGGGTAAAATTGTAACATTTTGACACGGATTAAATTGAAAGTAAATTCAAAATTTAAGAATTAAATATGTAACATTTTTAAACTTGAGAATCAAATAGAAATTAGATCCATAGGGACCAAAAAGATATTTTTTCCCAAATTAAAAAAAAAAAGTTATTTCACTTCAATTTTTTCCTTTCAAAATCTCAAATTTAAAATATTATTCATCTTCGTTTATTTCTCTTTTTAAAATAAACATTCATAAACTATTTTAAACTTTTTTGTTTTGAGTGATTTTGAAAATGACTAATTTTGAAAACGACGAAAGTGATTTTGACAATTTTAGTCACTCCCTTCTCTCTCTTAGTTTCATCTCAAGGATCAATTTGCTAGTTTTGCACATAAATATTTAACACATTTCTTATTCACTACTTTTTTTTTAGAAGAAAAAAAGTTGTAGATAACTTCCTCAACGTATGTTATGATATTTGATCCTATTATTATTTGGTATATTGTATTCTATTGAACTATGGATTGTGTGTCATTCTTTAATTTTATTTTATATGATATATCGTTTATTACTTTTTTTTTAAACACTAACGTCATTTTTAGGTGAATGCTTTTATATATTGTCTTATATGATTTATTTTTTCTTTTGTATG
>NW_028325402.1:0-1033 GCF_027475165.1 Benincasa hispida
CTCCATAATAAAACTACAATAATATAAAATGTAAAGAAGAAATAAATTAATGTCTCCCGTCGATCCTTATTTTGGTTATGATTTCCTTGTTCTTGAACTAATGAATCTCGCTTCAAGCTCTAAAAGAGTCCTTTAACTCTCAAAATAGTGCATGGATTGAAAATAAGAATTTTTTGTCCAAACTTCCTCTCTAAAATAAACTAAAGCCAGATACTGATTTGTTAAAAATAATTTTCATACAATTATTGTAATATTTGGTTTTGTACTTTTAATCTAAAATCCTTCCTTTATGAAGTTTTTCAATTCTCCGAACCAACTTGGAATTTTATGTGTCCCAAATTTGATCATGTTTTCTAGATCAAGCTTTTCTAGACCATACTCTTTACAACTTGTAGATAGATTTTCATAGCTTCCAAAAACATCTCTATCGGTAGGTTTTGTTTCAATTCTTATGAGTTGGTTGGGTTTTAAGTTCTATATTAGGTTTGAGATTGAAATATGTAGATATGAGTTCGTTGCTATAAGTTGGGTTTTAAGTTTTATATTAGGTTTGAGATTGAAATATGCAGATATGAGTTCGTTGGCTATAAGTTGGGTTTTAAGTTTTATATTAGGTTTGAAGTTAAACAAACCAACACATATCTACCTTTACTTAAACAAACCAACTTAAACTTAAACATACTTGTACTTAAAACCCGACTTAAACCCAACCAACTCATCACAATTGAAACAAACCAACTTATATCTATATTTACTTAAACAAACCAACTTATCTTCCTCTCTCCCCTCCCCCTCGCCCCCAAATTATTCTCAATCCCAATATACAAACTAACATAATTAAGAATTGAAACAAACCAACATATCTACATTCACTTAAACAAACCAACTTAAACTTAAACATACTTGTACTTAAAACCCAACTTAAACCCAACCAACTCATAACAATTGAAACAAACCAACACATATATATATTTACTTAAACTTATATATACATTTACCCTCCAAATTATTCTCAATCCCAATATACAAACCA
>NW_028325403.1:0-3652 GCF_027475165.1 Benincasa hispida
TTGTAAGGATATTCAGATATGCTAATAGAACCAAAATACAGGGGAAACAGGTTCGAAATACAGAGTCACAACATACCTACAGCCAACTAAGAGGGCTGCTCTCTCCTCCAAGAACTCAGTTTATATACAAAATTCAAGATAACTAACCTTAACACAGAAGAAGGTATAAATACCAACATTCCCCTGTTAAAAACATTCTTAATGGGTGGTCTAACACAGGAGTAGTGTATACGATCCAATGGTAAGTAGATCTTTCACTATGACTTTAAAAGGATGGCAGAAAGTTCATCTCATTTGTCAGATGCACAGGTTAACAAACACCAGTTTACGGCCTTATTACATCTTTGCAGTTAAATTAACAGAAGTTCACAACACCCGTTAATACTATTTAATATAAATGACTATGCATGCTTTTATTATCTACACGACTGCAATATTTTCTATGATAGGAGCTTATACCAAGATGCAACATGTTTAGTTTTTTATTTTATTTTATTTTTTTCCATCCTTTTTATTTCCTCTTTTAGAAGTCCATGCTCTCTCCAAAACCAGACTTTGTAGACATCAAGGCTTTCCTTAATTAAGCTCACCCAAATATTCAAACATACAACTTCTAGGTAGGTGGTATTCTGAGACCTTTAGCTTTTTTATTGTGCCAATTGGAATTGTGCAAACTTCCTTCATCAGTGCCTAAGTAGGCCATTCTGTGAAAAAAATGAACAAGTGCTGGGGGAATGAATTTCAAAATCTTTGAAAGAAGGAGCTTTAACACCTTCCTAGAATTTGTAATTATTAGCTTGCCTTATTCTTTTGGATTGGGGACCCTTTTTCATTATTGTATTTGGGGCTTGTTTTTATTCTTGGGCTTGTTATTTTTTATGCCCTTGTATATCCTTTCATTTCTTTCAAAGAAACGTTAGTTTCTTATTCCAAAAACAATAATATAAAATAAAATAAGAATTTGGTATTTGTCCTTTCCTAAGGAGCCTCCTTGATAAGGGCTTCTTGAGACTACCCATCTCTTTTGATAAATACTAACAAGAAGATACTTTTGCAACTTTTGTGAGATATCGTAAAAAGATATAATATATGACTAACATTTCCTAGATGAATTCTGGGATGGGAGGAACATCTGGCAAGTAATTTATTTCTCTCCATAAATGTAACATTCTAATTCGCTAGGACAGCTGGAAATAGAAAACAGAAGTTGATACAGGAAGACAACATTCGAATGAGCAAGAAATCCATTTTCAGAACATTTTCCAGATTTTGTAAAAGGGCAGTACTAACCTCAACGCCGGGGAAGGGTTTGCCAACAGTTCCAATCTTTCTCTGACCATTTAAAGGATTTGAAATTGCCATGACAAACTAGAAAAGCATAATTGAGAAGACAATATTTTAGTGCTTTTTCTAGCAATAAAAAATAAAATGAAAAGAAATAAAATGGTGTGATGTCACTTGGATACAACCTGAATAAATTCTCAAACTAAATTCACTTACTTCGGTCATACCATATCGTTCCAAAAGTTCGTGGCCAGTTACCTCCTTCCATTGTTTCATGATAGGAGGAGGGAGTGCAGAAGAGCCACACATCTGAAGGAGATGGGAGTAAAGTTTAGGAACAGAAGCAGGGAACTTTGGTAGCAGGTCACAGTTAAAAGATGTTAGAAAGACCAAAGAACATACCGTAGAGGGAGTCAATTATCCTACTATACTAGACATTTACTATTTTAAAACCCCCAAAGATGCCATTATTGGGTTTGATAAATGAACTGTTCATAATTATGTAAATATCTCATAAGCCTTTCTTTCCTCAAACTCACCATAAGGCGCAACTGTCTTGCAGCAGAGGCAGAAGCAAGCTGTAGCTCTGAATCCATTGCTTCATAACCTTGTAACAATCGAGCATACATGGTTGGAACCTATACATCCACGGATATTTGATTGGAAAACACTTATAATATATATAAGAACTTCTTAATATGAATAATGTGATAGGAACACAAATATATTGAGATATAAAAGATAATGAAACTACCAGATAAACTCAAGTGTTAGAGGTACTTGAACCCTCCCAATCTTGAGATCACTCTCAAGCCCTTTTCACTCACCAAAATATTGTCGGCCTTTTCCCTTCCCCTATCCCTCAATTTATAACAAACTATCAACTCTCAAGCTCTATTCACTCACCAATATTGACATCACTTGCTTTTTGTTCTTAATATCACTTTCTTAACTAATTGCTTATATGCCCTTAATACTCTACTTATTTCCTAATAGCACTCCTATCATTACGATGCTCCAATGTGCATATTTTTTAACCTCTAAAAGAATAATAATTCATTAATGTTGAAATAATTGACAGAAACATGTAAAATAAAGAGCATAACCAAAAAATAGTTAATTCATTAAGTCAGACAGCCGATCATTGTAAGCAAGCCAATTGGATCATATGAGAGAGTGTTAAGTTTCATAGCGCTTGTGTTTGGTAAGCTTTAGCATGTATTTTGTATTTAAAATCTAGCCATCTAGGCAGTATCACAAGAAAAATAGCATGCAAACTCAGCATAAAGACTGCTTACCCCGGTAAAAACTGTTATAGCATCATCAGACTTAGAACTCTTGGACGGATATGATTCCCGCCACCTTTTCCAGATACCACTGACACTAAATTTTGGCATAAACTCAACCTTGATTGGAAACATGAGAAAGAAACCAAAGTCAAGCTGACAAAAAAACAACCTAATTTACAAAGAAAACTCATTAAAGCTAACTTACCGTGGAACCTGCATAGATAGGAGCTAACAAGCCATTGAACAGCCCATGAACATGTGCATTACTAGTTAACATCAACAATTTTCCACTCTATTTTAAGTTGCAGAAATAAGACAATTAAAGCAATAATGTAAAAAATGAACATAATTCAAGGATATGATGCAGGGGAAGACAATGCAGAAATTGGTCAGCTGATGTATATTCCCAAGCGTTTGACAATGTGTGAACCTGAAATTAGACCAAAGGATCAAAAAAGATTTAATATCAACTATGAATGCTAGGCCTCAATACATTGTTATTAATTTTGTGAAGTGAGGTTGTTAATCATAATTTATCACAGACATATGAACATCCCATACCTGTGAAGTGATGCTTTTATGAGTGTGAACAACTCCTTTCGGTTTACCAGTTGTACCACTGGTATAAATTATCAATGCAGGATCATCACCTGCACATTTGAAATGAGAAATAAAAAACATGTTTGATGGGTACAATCCATAAGTTTACAAAGTTATTCAATCCTCTATCTTACTCAAGTTCTCTACTGTCCCCTGAAAAACTCTATCTGCATCTGCTGCATCTACTTCTATATCGGTTGATTGATCATGAGAATTCCTTTCTGAATAAATATGAGGAACAGGTGGAATAAGAGAAACTGTTGCAACTGTTTTAGCAGCAACACTTTGCATAAATTCAACATGATCTTCAGTACTCAGTATCATGGAGACCTCCTACAGTCGAGTAAACTTTTAAATACTTTTACAATTTTCCCCACCCGTAAAAATAAAAGGGAAAATAGAAATAGTTGCTAAGATGAAACTAATCAAAGTAGAACTTTCCAGTAATAATACATTAGAAGGGAGAAAAAGTAATGAGA
>NW_028325404.1:0-6890 GCF_027475165.1 Benincasa hispida
AGTCCATTAATTTTTGGTGAATGTACATGAGATGTATGTTTAAGTTATATGTCATATAGTATACCATATAGTTTTAAATCCTACCATAGGTTATGCATTCACCATGCATCATCTCTATATTGTAAGAGTCATGATATAGTAGTTTGCATGATTAATCTACTTTAAAGCATGCTCATGCATCATATAATGTAAGAGTTATATTTATGCATGCATTAAGCATATTCAGGCATCATCTTTATATTATAAATATTATAGTATAAAGGTGTATGGAAGCATGTATGCTTCGTTCATTACATTTTATATAAGAGTTATATATAGTAATGAATGGACATTGCATGAAGCATGATATATAGGTTAATTTATAAGAGTTATAAATACCTAGTCTAGCTTAGTAATGTGGATGATTTTGGATGTTTCTTTTATAAGAGTTATAATGGAAATTAGAACTAAAATCAATAAGAAAGACATGCATGCAAACTTAGGTTGAATCATGTTTTAAAAGAGTTTTAAAATTTAACTGAGATAGACATAAGATCACGGTTTTAATGAGATTAGAAACCTAAGTTTAATCTTTCAATCAGTTTAATAGGATTAAATTGACTAATAAAAGATTAAATATGTACCAAATCTATCTATAAGGGACCTTTTGTCTAAGACGGGTTCTGTCTAGGCTGGAGTACTTAAGCTGATGGAAACGGAACACTCCTACCTGGGAACCTACCTGGAAAGGTGAATTAGATAGATTTGATGCATGCATGCAAATTTGATGATAATCTATTAAAGTGTTTAATGGGACTTGATTCGAACTTGTTTAATGATCAAAAGCAAGAGTTGTTTTTTTTAGCAAATTAAACTCACACTTGGATAAAATCAGTAGTCGGATTGTCTAAGTTAATGAATCCTTAGGTAGAACATTCAATGGAAGGTACTTGGGGTATATGATACTTCACTTAAACCTCTTCACGTTTCTCCCTAATGTCCACACCATGAGATCTATCCTCGGCCTCAAGGTACCCTGGGAGTGTCCCCCTAAAGTATGGTGTTTGAATAGGTCAATACTAAGGTGAATTGAGAGAATATTCATAGTAAGTGGGAGTGGGACGTGTGATAACATATTTCACGGTCTTTCTCATTCGATTGGATAATGTTTTATGCATCGCCTTGAGACACCTTGGGAGTGTCCCCCTAAAGGATGGCAGTTTTGCACAACTCTTTATCTCATCTCCTGTATAGGATAAGGTTCGTTTAGTCTCTTTTCCTAATCTACTTTTCCCTACGGTGGGCACATTGGGCAGGATTCTAGGGCCTAAAATGAGGGGTTAGACTTACGCGAAATTTTTAAAGGTTAACAGTTCTGGACCGAAAAATGGTGACTGTTAGAGTCAGTTACAAGAGTTGTTTCTGTTTAATGGTTGAGAATGTCTCATTTCAATGAAGAGGCACTTGATTACCCCACTGGTGACTTTTGTCCTGCCTCGCTGGGGCACCATTGAAAAATAGATGTCACTTAGGGTACAATAGGACATTTTTGCTAAAACTAAAATTGGTGTTAAAAGTAGTAATGTATAGACTTTGACAGTAATGTTGTGCTGAACAGAGTTTATTATACCCTTACAACTCTCCTTAATGAGTTGCATACATTCCAATCCTTACTGAAAAGCAAGGAGAAAAAGGTTGGTGAGGAAAATGTTGCTTCATCATCTAAAAAGTTCCATTGGAGTTCGACCTCCGGAATAAAGTCTGCACCTTCTACTTCCAACACTACTAAGTGGAAGAAGAAGAAGGGTGGTAAGGGGAAAGGGAAGGCACCGGCTAACCCACAAGCTGCCACACAGTGGGTAGGCGACAAGTGTCGGTTGTAACCAGGATGGGCGCTCGAAGTGGAACTATCCTCGCTGGTTAAAGGAGAAGGAGAAGGCTAAGGCCAAGGCATAACAAGATAAATGTGATTTACTAATTTTGGAAACTTGTTTAGTGGAAAATGATGATTTTGCCTGGAACTTGAGGCTGTTGAGATAACGATGCGAGTAGGCACCGAGCACATCATCTCAGTTGCGCCAGTGGGAGGGCTCCAGTTGAATTTACAGAATAATTTATCATTTTGAATTATGTATATATAGTTCCTGAGTTAAAGAGGAATTTGATTTCTGTAAAGTGTTTGTTTGAATGTAAATACTCTCAACTTTTCGGTGAACAAAGTGTTTATTCTGAAAGATGGTGTTGAGATTTGTTCAGCAAAAGTAGAAAACAATTTGTATGTGCTAAGGCCATTAGCAACAAATTTCCTCCATAACATAGAGATGTTTAAAATTGTCATAACTCAAAATAAACAACTTAAGGTTTCTCCTAAGGAAAATGCCAAACTTTGGCACCTTCGATTAGGGCACATCAATCTCAATAGGATTGAGAGGTTGGTGGAGAATGGATTTCTAAGCGAGTTAGAGGAAAATTCTTTATCTGTGTGCGAGTCATGCCTTAAAGGCAAGATGACTAAAAGACCTTTTACTGTAAAAGGTTATCGAGCCAAAGAGCCTCTAGAGTTAGTGCATTCAGACCTTTGTAGTCTGATGAATGTGCGAAACCTTCAGGACTTGCAAAATTCATGGATCATATGTAATAGTGTTGTTACAGTCTGGATCTTGAATGCTTTGTCAAAAGAGATAGTTGCTAACATTAATTTCTCTAATTCAGCAAGGGATATTTTTCATGATCTTCAACAGTGTTATTAGCATAAGAATCGTCCACGCAATTTCTAGCTTCATCGTGGCCTTTCTAACCTAGTTCAAGATCAAAATTCTATAACTACTTACTTTTCAAAATTGAAGAATATCTGGAATGAATTGGCCTCTTATCATCTTGTTTGTTCTTGTGGCCGATGCATATGTGGAGGCATCAAGGATTTGCTCAATCATTTTTAGATTTAATACGTTATGGCATTTCTCATGGGATTGAATGATTCGTTTTCTCATATCCGTACTCAATTGTTAGTGATGAAGCCTAAACCTTCCATTGAACGAGCGTTCTCTTCAGTTGCTCAGGTGGTTGAACAACGTTCTGCGACCATTCCTATATCTCTCAACAACGTTATTTGGTTTCAACAATGCCACTCTTTTGGCAAAGGCTTCCACTTCTTCTTCTTCCACAAGTTCTACTTTCGCTCCTGAGAATTCTCTATCGAAGAAGAAAAAATGGCTTGTATGTACTTATTTCAACATATCTAGTCATATTATTGACCAGTACTACGAACTCCATGGCTATCCGCTTGGATATTGTCAATCAAAAAATGCGGCTAAAGATTCTCGACAATCAGATTCTTCTCTGACTTATTTGTCTGATTCTTCCATGATGCTTACTTCTGAACAATGTGAAGGACACTTGGCCATGTTACAATCTCATCTCTTAAAAACTAAGTCTGCATCTTTAGAAGTTTCATCCTATGCCTCTAGTTCTAATCATGTTGTAGGTATCTGCAGTTACTCTTCTTCAATTTCTACTGATGTTTGGTTCTTAGATTTAGGCAGCTCAGCACATATATGTTGCTCAAGAGATTATTTTACACATTTATCCCCTGTTTCTGGAATGACTGTCTTGTTGCCTAATCATGATTGAGTCACTGTAGATTTTGTTGGTGATATCCACATTTTTCCTGATCTCCTTCAAAATGTGTTATTTGTGTTAGCATAAATTCCTTATATCTATATTGAATAGATAAACCCTAGGATCATTCATGTCAAATTGTCAAGAATAACATACCGGATTCCATTGCAAAATTGATGATAGCTTCAAGATGATGATGGATGACTATGATCTTCCTCAACCAAAACTTCGAATGCCCTTAGTGGGATCTCTCTCTAGATGGGATTCATGAAAGTCTGAGTGCTCATATTATTTTGGTATATCAGGGACCATAGCCCTAAGGTCTCTTTAGGGTTCCCATTAAACCCTAATTAACTAGAAATGGGCTTCTACCCATTAAGTCCATACTCAATTAGGAATTTAGGGCCTTAATTAATTAGATCACATAATAGGGTCCAATCTAATAAAATAACCCAATGTGATAAATTATTAATCCACATACATAGCCCATACTTTAATTAAACATATTATTATTTAAATATATCTAACAATCTCCCACTTGAACTATGTCTATGTACCTAATATAATTAAATCACAAAAACCTTAAGCGCACATAAACAAGTTATTTCAATAATAGAATTCCCCTTTAGTTCAATCTGGTCCATCTTCTATATTAGCATGGAATCAAGGCGGCTTTCGTCACTACCCTTGTAACTAAACCTTCCATGATCACCAATTCCAATACATTCAATGACATAGATCAAGTATGGATGGATAGCATGGAAACTACATGCAAAGTGATCTGGATCATGCCTGTTTCCA
Source organism: Benincasa hispida (assembly GCF_027475165.1). NCBI lineage: Eukaryota > Viridiplantae > Streptophyta > Magnoliopsida > Cucurbitales > Cucurbitaceae > Benincasa > Benincasa hispida. The sequence goes on from NW_028325404.1 coordinate 4,399, forward strand.
ACTGGTCCAAATTCCTTAATGAGAACATTATAAAAAAAACTTTATGCTAAACTGCATGCATGATAAACAAGTTCAGATAATAAAACATAAACCATCAACTTTATTTTATATAGAAAATAAACAAAATAAGGTCAAAGAACATCCTCAATAATAAACTCCCACTAAACCATGGAATCAGAAAAGTGACTAACACCCATGTGAGAGACATGCTCATGAAAAACTTTAGATGGTAAACCTTTAGTCAATGGATCTGTCACCATAGAGTTTGTTCCTATGCGTTTTATTGAAATTTGACCATTCTGAACTCTTTCTTTAACAATCAGAAACTTCACGTCTACATGCTTTGACTTCGTATTGATTCAGTTGTTGTTGGAATACATCACAACCGGCTTATTGTCACAAAATAATTTTAGTGGTTTTTCTATGCCAACCACTATCCGCAGCCCAGTGACAAAATTTCGCAATCATATTCCATGATTGGATTCCTCATAACATGCTATAAACTCTGCAGCCATGGTAGAAGAAGCCATAAGTGCTTGTTTAACAGTTTTCCAGGATACAACTCCTCCAGCCAATATGAAGATATAGTCTGAAGTAGATCTCAAAGTGTCTTGACATCCAGCATAATCAGAATCAGAATACCCAATGATCTCCAAAACTTCTGATTTCCGATAAGTGAGCATATAATCTTTTGTTCTTTGTAAATACCTCATAACCCGTTTGGCTGCTTTCCAATGATCCATCCCTGGGTTACTCAAATATCTACCTAACACTCCAACTATGAATGCAATATCTGGATGCGTACATACTTGAGCATACATTAGACTTCCAATGGCCGATACATAGGGAACTTTCTGCATCTCCTTAGTCTCGAGTGTGGTCTTGGGGCATTGACCTAAATGAAATTTATCATCTTTAGCGATCGGGGTATCTCCCGGCGCACAGACTTTCATGCCAAATCTACTCAAGATCTTTTCAATGTAGTTCTTTTGTGACAATCTCAAAATACCTTGAGAACGATCTCGCAGTATTTCAATTCCTAATACAAAAGAAGCATCACCAAGATCCTTCATCTCAAAATTTCTTTTCAGAAATCTCTTAGTGTCATAAAATAAACCTATATCATTACTAGCTATGAGTATGTCATCAACATATAACACCAGAAAGATTGATTTACTCCCACTGACCTTGTGATATACACAATCTTCCACAATGTTCACCTCAAAATCAAATGAGGTTATCACTTCATGGAATTTGTGATACCATTGACGAGAGGCTTGCTTGAGACTGTAAATGGATTTCTTTAATTTGTACACCATAGACTTTGAATTATTAGACACAAAGTTTTTTGGTTGCACCATATAAATCGTCTCATCAATGTTCCCATTGAGAAACGCAGTTTTTACATCCATCTAGTATAACTCTAAATCAAAGTGAGCTACCAGTGCCATGATTACCCTAAAATAGTCTTTCGATAAAACCGGAGAGAAAGTCTCTTTGTAATCAATGCCTTTCTTTTGAGTAAAACCCTTTGCAACAAGTTGAGCCTTATATCTTTCGATATTGCCATGTGAATCACTTTTGGTTTTAAATATCAATTTGCAACCTATGGGCTTCACTTCTGATGGCAGTTTGACAAGTTTCCAAACATCATTGTCTTTCATGGATTTTAATTCCTCTTCCATAGTACTTATCCACTTTTGAGAGTTAGAACTTTGTAAAGCTTGTTGGAAGTTGATTGGACAATATTCCATTGCGCCCACATCATCCTGATGTTCTTGAAGAAACACAATATAATCATCTGGAATTGCACTTCTTCTCTCTTTAGTCGATCTTCTTAGTGGCACTTCTTGAGGTTGTTGAGTTTGAACTTCAGGTTCAACAGCGGGGACTTCAATGTTATCTTGTTCTATAATTGGTGCAATAATGAAGTAAGAAATTGGAGCCTGAACATCATTTATAATCACATGAGGAAAAGAAACCAATTCCTCTTCAAAGACAAATTTCCTTATGTTATCTTCCCCTCAAACTCAACAACCTCAAGGAATCTAGCATTTCTTATCTCAAACAATAATCTAGAAATGGGATCATAAAACTTGAAACCCCGAGAGTGCTCAGAACACCCAACAAAATAGCAGCTAATAGTTCTTGAGTCCAAGTTTCTTTCATTAGGCCTATAAGGCCTAGCCTCAGCTGGACAACCCCATATGTGAAGATGCCTAATACTAGGCTTCTTTCCTGTCCACAGCTCATAAGGGGTTTTGGCTATTGCTTTACTAGATACCCTATTAAGGATATATGTTGCAGTCTTTAGTGCCTCACCCCAAAGGGATTCTGGTAGAGAAGAATGACTAATCATACTTCTTACCATATCCTTAAATGTTCTATTTCGCCTTTCCGCTACAGCATTCATGCTGGGTTTGCCCGGCATAGTGTATTGCGGGACGATTCCACATTCCTCTAGGTATTTGGCAAAGGGCCCTGGACGTTGT
>NW_028325405.1:0-19700 GCF_027475165.1 Benincasa hispida
ATCATGTTTTAAAAGAGTTTTAAAATTTAACTGAGATAGACATAAGATCACGGTTTTAATGAGATTAGAAACCTAAGTTTAATCTTTCAATCAGTTTAATAGGATTAAATTGACTAATAAAAGATTAAATATGTACCAAATCTATCTATAAGGGACCTTTTGTCTAAGACGGGTTCTGTCTAGGCTGGAGTACTTAAGCTGATGGAAACGGAACACTCCTACCTGGGAACCTACCTGGAAAGGTGAATTAGATAGATTTGATGCATGCATGCAAATTTGATGATAATCTATTAAAGTGTTTAATGGGACTTGATTCGAACTTGTTTAATTATCAAAAGCAAGAGTTGTTTTTTTAGCAAATTAAACTCACACTTGGATAAAATCAGTAGTCGGATTGTCTAAGTTAATGAATCCTTAGGTAGAACATTCAATGAAAGGTACTTGGGGTATATGATACTTCACTTAAACCTCTTCACGTTTCTCCCTAATGTCCACACCATGAGATCTATCCTCGGCCTCAAGGTACCCTGGGAGTGTCCCCCTAAAGTATGGTATTTGAATAGGTCAATACTAAGGTGAATTGAGAGAATATTCATATTAAGTGGGAGTGGGACGTGTGATAACATATTTCACGGTCTTTCTCATTCGGTTGGATAATGTTTTATGCATCGCCTTAAGACACCTTGGGAGTGTCCCCCTAAAGGATGGCAGTTTTGCACAACTCTTTATCTCATCTCCTGTATAGGATAAGGTTCGTTTAGTCTCTTTTCCTAATCTACTTTTCCCTACGGTGGGCACATTGGGCAGGATTCTAGGGCCTAAAATGAGGGGTTAGACTTACGCAAAATTTTTAAAGGTTAACAGTTCTGGACCGAAAAATGGTGACTGTTAGAGTCAGTTACAAGAGTTGTTTCTGTTTAATGGTTGAGAATGTCTCATTTCAATGAAGAGGCACTTGATTACCCCACTGGTGACTTTTGTCCTGCCTCGCTGGGGCACCATTGAAAAATAGATGTCACTTAGGGTACAATAGGACATTTTTGCTAAAACTAAAATTGGTGTTAAAAGTAGTAATGTATAGACTTTGACAGTAATGTTGTGCTGAACAAAGTTTATTATACCCTTACAACTCTCCTTAATGAGTTGAATACATTCCAATCCTTACTGAAAAGCAAGGAGAAAAAGGTTGGTGAGGAAAATGTTGCTTCATCATCTAAAAAGTTCCATTGGAGTTCGACCTCCGGAATAAAGTCTGCACCTTCTACTTCCAACACTACTAAGTGGAAGAAGAAGAAGGGTGGTAAGGGGAAAGGGAAGGCACCGGCTAACCCACAAGCTGCCACACAGTGGGTAGGCGACAAGTGTCGGTTGTAACCAGGATGGGCGCTCGAAGTGGAACTATCCTCGCTGGTTAAAGGAGAAGGAGAAGGCTAAGGCCAAGGCATAACAAGATAAATGTGATTTACTAATTTTGGAAACTTGTTTAGTGGAAAATGATGATTTTGCCTGGATTATAAACTCTAGGGCCACTAATCTTGTTTTTTCTTCTTTTCAAAGGATTAGATCCTAGCGGAAACTTGAGGCTGTTGAGATAACGATGCGAGTAGGCACCGAGCACATCATCTCAGTTGCGCCAGTGGGAGGGCTCCAGTTGAATTTACAGAATAATTTATCATTTTGAATTATGTATATATAGTTCCTGAGTTAAAGAGGAATTTGATTTCTGTAAAGTGTTTGTTTGAATGTAAATACTCTCAACTTTTCGGTGAACAAAGTGTTTATTCTGAAAGATGGTGTTGAGATTTGTTCAGCAAAAGTAGAAAACAATTTGTATGTGCTAAGGCCATTAGCAACAAATTTCCTCCATAACATAGAGATGTTTAAAATTGTCATAACTCAAAATAAACAACTTAAGGTTTCTCCTAAGGAAAATGCCAAACTTTGGCACCTTCGATTAGGGCACATCAATCTCAATAGGATTGAGAGGTTGGTGGAGAATGGATTTCTAAGCGAGTTAGAGGAAAATTCTTTATCTGTGTGCGAGTCATGCCTTAAAGGCAAGATGACTAAAAGACCTTTTACTGTAAAAGGTTATCGAGCCAAAGAGCCTCTAGAGTTAGTGCATTCATACCTTTGTAGTCTGATGAATGTGCGAAACCTTCAGGACTTGCAAAATTCATGGATCATATGTAATAGTGTTGTTACAGTCTGGATCTTGAATGCTTTGTCAAAAGAGATAGTTGCTAACATTAATTTCTCTAATTCAGCAAGGGATATTTTTCATGATCTTCAACAGTGTTATTAGCATAAGAATCGTCCACGCAATTTCTAGCTTCATCGTGGCCTTTCTAACCTAGTTCAAGATCAAAATTTTATAACTACTTACTTTACAAAATTGAAGACTATCTGGAATGAATTGGCCGCTTATCATCTTGTTTGTTCTTGTGGCCGATGCATATGTGGAGGCATCAAGGATTTGCTCAATCATTTTTAGATTTAATACGTTATGGCATTTCTCATGGGATTGAATGATTCGTTTTCTCATATCCGTACTCAATTGTTAGTGATGAAGCCTAAACCTTCCATTCAACGAGCGTTCTCTTCAGTTGCTCAGGTGGTTGAATAACGTTCTGCATCCATTCCTATATCTCTCAACAACGTTATTTGGTTTCAACAATGCCACTCTTTTGGCAAAGGCTTCCACTTCTTCTTCTTCCACAAGTTCTACTTTCGCTCCTGAGAATTCTCTATCGAAGAAGAAAGAATGGCTTGTATGTACTTATTTCAACATATCTAGTCATATTATTGACCAGTACTACGAACTCCATGGCTATCCGCTTGGATATTGTCAATCAAAAAATGCGGCTAAAGATTCTGGACAATCAGATTCTTCTCTGACTTCTTTGTCTGATTCTTCCATGATGCTTACTTTTGAACAATGTGAAGGACACTTGGCCATGTTACAATCTCATCTCTCAAAAACTAAGTCTGCATCTTTAGAAGTTTCATCCTCTGCCTCTAGTTCTAATCATGTTGTAGGTATCTGCGGTTACTCTTCTTCAATTTCTACTGATGTTTGGTTCTTAGATTTAGGCAGCTCAGCACATATATGTTGCTCAAGAGATTATTTTACACATTTATCCCCTGTTTCTGGAATGACTGTCTTGTTGCCTAATCATGATTGAGTCACTGTAGATTTTGTTGGTGATATCCACATTTTTCCTGATCTCCTTCTTCAAAATGTGTTATTTGTGTTAGCATAAATTCCTTATATCTATATTTAATAGATAAACCCTAGGATCATTCATGTCAAATTGTCAAGAATAACATACCGGATTCCATTGCAAAATTGATGATAGCTTCAAGATGATGATGGATGACTATGATCTTCCTCAACCAAAACTTCGAATGCCCTTAGTGGGATCTCTCTCTAGATGGGATTCATGAAAGACTGAGTGCTCATATTATTTTGGTATATCAGGGACCATAGCCCTAAGGTCTCTTTAGGGTTCCCATTAAACCCTAATTAACTAGAAATGGGCTTCTACCCATTAAGTCCATACTCAATTAGGAATCTAGGGCCTTAATTAATTAGATCACATAATAGGGTTCAATCTAATAAAATAACCCAATGTGATAAATTATTAATCCACATACATAGCCCATACTTTAATTAAACATATTATTATTTAAATATATCTAACAATCTCCCACTTGAACTATGTCTATGTACCTGATATAATTAAATCACAAAAACCTTAAGCGCACCTAAACAAGTTATTTCAATAATAGAATTTCCTTTTAGTTCAATCTGGTCCATCTCCTATATTAGCATGGAATCAAGGCGGCTTTCGTCACTACCCTTGTAACTAAACCTTCCATGATCACCAATTCCAATACATTCAATGACATAGATCAAGTATGGATGGATAGCATGGAAACTACATGCAAAGTGATCTGGATCATGCCTGTTTCCAACTAGTCCAAATTCCTTAATGAGAACATTCTAAAAAAAACTTTATGCTAAACTGCATGCATGATAAACAAGTTCAGATAATAAAACATAAACCATCAACTTTATTTTATATAGAAAATAAACAAAATAAGGTCAAAGAACATCCTCAATAATAAACTCCCACTAAACCATGGAATCAGAAAAGTGACTAACACCCATGTGAGTAACATGCTCATGAAAAACTTTAGGTGGTAAACCTTTAGTCAATGGATCTGTCACCATAGAGTTTGTTCCTATGCGTTTTATTGAAATTTGACCATTCTGAACTCTTTCTTTAACAATCAGAAACTTCACGTCTACATGCTTTGACTTCGTATTGATTCAGTTGTTGTTGGAATACATCACAACCGGCTTATTGTCACAAAATAATTTTAGTGGTTTTTCTATGCCAACCACTATCCACAGCCCAGTGACAAAATTTCGCAACCATATTCCATGATTGGATGCCTCATAACATGCTATAAACTCTGCAGCCATGGTAGAAGAAGCCATAAGTGTTTGTTTAACACTTTTCCAGGATACAACTCCTCCAGCCAATATGAAGACATAGTCTGAAGTAGATCGCAAAGTGTCTTGACATCCAGCACAATCAGAATCAGAATACCCAATGATCTCCAAAACTTCTGATTTCCGATAAGTGAGCATATAATCTTTTGTTCTTTGTAAATACCTCATAACCCGTTTGGCTGCTTTCCAATGATCCATCCCTGGGTTACTCAAATATCTACCTAACACTCCAACTATGAATGCAATATCTGGATGCGTACATACTTGAGCATACATTAGACTTCCAATGGCCGATACATAGGGAACTTTCTGCATCTCCTTAGTCTCGAGTGTGGTCTTGGGGCATTGACCTAAATGAAATTTATCATCTTTAGCGATCGGGGTATCTCCCGGCGCACAGTCTTTCATGCCAAATATACTCAAGATCTTTTCAATGTAGTTCTTTTGTGACAATCTCAAAATACCTTGAGAACGATCTCGCAGTATTTCAATTCCTAATAAAAAAGAAGCATCACCAAGATCCTTCATCTCAAAATTTCTTTTCAGAAATCTCTTAGTGTCATAAAATAAACCTATATCATTACTAGCTATGAGTATGTCATCAACATATAACACCAGAAAGATTGATTTACTCCCACTGACCTTGTGATATACACAATCTTCCACAATGTTCACCTCAAAATCAAATGAGGTTATCACTTCATGGAATTTGTGATACCATTGACGAGAGGCTTGCTTGAGAATGTAAATGGATTTCTTTAATTTGTACACCATAGACTTTAAATTATCAGACACAAAGTTTTTTGGTTGCACCATATAAATCGTCTCATCAATGTTCCCATTGAGAAACGCAGTTTTTACATCCATCTAGTATAACTCTAAATCAAAGTGAGCTACCAGTGCCGTGATTACCCTAAAATAGTCTTTCGATAAAACCGAAGAGAAAGTCTCTTTGTAATCAATGCCTTTCTTTTGAGTAAAACCCTTCGCAACAAGTTGAGCCTTATATCTTTCGATATTGCCATGTGAATCACTTTTGGTTTTAAATATCAATTTGCAACCTATGGGCTTCACTTCTGATGGCAGTTTGACAAGTTTCCAAACATCATTGTCTTTCATGGATTTTAATTCCTTTTCCATAGTACTTATCCACTTTTGAGAGTTAGAACTTTGTAAAGCTTGTTGGAAGTTGATTGGATAATATTCCATTGCGCCCACATCATCCTGATGTTCTTGAAGAAACACAATATAATCATCTGGAATTGCACTTCTTCTGTCTCTAGTCGATCTTCTTAGTGGCACTTCTTGAGGTTGTTGAGTTTGAACTTCAGGTTCAACAGCGGGGACTTCAATGTTATCTTGTTCTATAATTGGTGCAATAATGAAGTAAGAAATTGGAGCCTGAACATCATTTATAATCACATGAGGAAAAGAAACCAATTCCTCTTCAAAGACAAATTTCCTTATGTTATCTTCCCCTCAAACTCAACAACCTCAAGGAATCTAGCATTTCTTATCTCAAACAATAATCTAGAAATGGGATCATAAAACTTGAAACCCCGAGAGTGCTCAGAACACCCAACAAAATAGCAGCTAATAGTTCTTGAGTCCAAGTTTCTTTCATTAGGCCTATAAGGCCTAGCCTCAGCTGGACAACCCCATATGTGAAGATGCCTAATACTAGGCTTCTTTCCTGTCCACAGCTCATAAGGGGTTTTGGCTATTGCTTTACTAGATACCCTATTAAGGATATATGTTGCAGTCTTTAGTGCCTCACCCCAAAGGGATTCTGGTAGAGAAGAATGACTAATCATACTTCTTACCATATCCTTAAATGTTCTATTTCGCCTTTCCGCTACAGCATTCATGCTGGGTTTGCCCGGCATAGTGTATTGCGGGACGATTCCACATTCCTCTAGGTATTTGGCAAAGGGCCCTGGACGTTGTTCACCTGATCCATCATATCTACCGTAATATTCACCATCACGAACAGATTTGATAGTCTTAATTTTCTTTCCAAGTTTAAGTTCAACTTCAGCTTTGAAAGACTTGGAAACGTCTAAGGATTTAGACTTCTCATGAATTAAATATAGGTACCTATATCTTGAATAGTCGTCTATAAACGTAATAAAATATTGTTGTCCATTCCAAGAGGTCGTAGGGAATGGACCACAAATGTCTGTATGTATTAGTTCTAAGACGTATGAGTATCTGTTGACACATAATTTTCTTATGTTTGTCTGTTTTCCCTTAATACATTCCACACAAACGTTGAAGTTACTTAAATCAAGGGAATCAAGAATTCCATCTGACACAAGTCTCTGAATTCTCTGTTTAGAGATGTGAACTAAACGCTTGTGCCATAACGTAGCAGAATTCTCATTTCATTTACGCTTTGTACCACATGAATTAGATAACAGGATCTTGTTAAATGAAGCAAAAGAATCAAGAATATATAGATTATCAATTAAAGAATTGGTACCAATAAGCTTAGAATCTTGAAAAAAACTAACTTTATTATTTCTAAAAGAACAAGAAAAACCAAATTTGTCCAAACTGGAAATAGAAACTAAATTCCGTCTAAATGACGGTACAACAAAAGTCTCATTCAGATCCAAATAACAACCAGTTTTTAAAAGTAATCTAAAATTTCCAATAGCTTCAACTGGAACTGCTTTGCCATCGCCCACATAGACGAATCTTTCAGCATCACTTGGCGGTCGGCTCCACAGGCAACCCTGCATTGATATACTTATGTGAGTAGTAGCACCAGAATCTATCCACTAAGTATCAATAGGTACAGAAGCTAAATTAACTTCAGAACAAACCAAAGTAAGAAGTTTACCCTTCTTTACACGCCACTTGGCGTACTTGGGACAATCTTTCTTGAAGTGACCTTTCTTTTTGCAGAAAAAAACAAGGATTTTCAGTAGCTTATTTCTTGTTTTTATTCTGCTGAGATGTCCCTTCTACAGCATCCACAATTCTCCTTTTCTTCTTATCACGAGAGCCTATTGCCAAATGAGTACTTTCTATCATTTCTCTCTTAATCCTATCTTCTTCTTGCACACATTGTGAGATAAGCTCGTTAATACTCCATTTATCCTTTCGAGTATTATAGCTTATCTTAGAATGAGTGAATTATGCAGGAAGAGAGATAAATACTAGATGCACGAGTAAATTTTCATTTATCTCGATATCAAGTGCCTTTAATTTACATGCGAGATTGGACATTTCCATAATGTACTCTCTTATGTTTCCATTGCCCTTATACCTCATAGAAGTTAAATAAATCAAAAGACTACTTACTTCCCCTTTCTCATTTTTAGCAAAATATTTCTCAATTTGAGCAAGGAACTTATTGGCATTTTCACTTTCTGTGATAGAGCACCGAAAAGACTCCGGAATGGAGTGCCTAATGATCATCAGACACATGCGATTTGATTGTTCCCACTTTTCTATATTAGCTGTATTTGGTTGTTCCTCAGTAGAAGTAGGTTTATCGGTCCTTAATGCAAGGTCCAAATCCATACACCCACAAGTATCTCTAGGCTTTCTTTCCAAATCTTGAAGTTCGATCCATTCAACTTAGGGATTGAACTTAGATTTCCATATATTTGAGTAAGATCAACTGAAACAATAAACAACAAAACATATGCTCACGATTAAAACATAACAAAATAATTTCACATATGTGGTGGGCCCCTTTAACAAGATACCTAGCACAAAAAAAAAAAAAAAAAAACTAACTGTAAATGGTACTCTCAACGTAGTAATCAAAGTATTGACAATTAACTTTGTAAAAAAAAAAAAAAATAGCCTTTCTTTGGACCGACTACTTTTCACATGAGCAATCTTTATAATTGTCACATACTCATTACCACATGTATACCCACAATTTGGCCAAATAATTATCTTCCTTTGGGCCGATAATTATCCGCATAAATTCATGAATATGCACATCTTATATTTCATAATTAAAACGATCTAGATAATAGAGGCTACTTTGGTAACATATTATTTTTGACCAATCCAATCTAAAATATAAGATACAATAATATAATAATATTATTATACAAAAAAAATAAAGGAGGAAGAACACCAAATAGTCTTTTACAAAATTCACTTAATAATTGCATACACATAATACAATTAAAGTAACATACACATGTGAATATCACAAAAATAATCAAATTGTAGATTTTAATTCACAAACTTATCAATCAAGAACTAAGAACCCTTTTCAAGAATTTCACCAAGTTATTAATCAATAAAACTTAGAAACGCGGGCAAGAAGTTCAATCAGCAATTAATCCAAATAGTTGACAAATTCAATATTATCAAACTATTAAAAAATAAATTCATTAAATTCAATCAGTTTTTTTTTTTTTTTTAACTGAAAAGTTATGTTAATACTTAATTGATGAATATGAGTTTCAAAAAAAAAAAAAAAAAAAACAGTGACAACATTAACTTTTCTATTATTAATCAAATTTAAAATTGAATTCATAAAGTCATCCATTAAGAATTAAAGAAAAAAAATGATAATTAAAACCAAGAACCGTCGGCAAGACTTTAATCGGTAATTGACCGATACCTTCGCCCAACGGCAACTCCAATCAGTCATTAACCGAAAGTCTTGATGGGTAAAACTTGTAGCAACTAAGACCTAACTCCTTCGATCGGTATTTAGTTTTTTTTAGTAGATTTCATCACATTGGTGGACTTTTGTCAAGAATGTTGAACTGAACATCCTTAATTTTGACAATAATAAAACTAAGTTTTTTTTTTCCTTAAAAAAAAACTTTTAGGAAACCACGTTCAATCAAAATAATCAACCAAAAAAAAATCACTTTAATCTACCACTAGCACATCATTCATAGTCGGTGATGATATGCCAAATACTACATACAAGAATACGGGTTGCAAGAACACATATTACCAAAGACAAAAATTACCATCAAGATTTCCATCCTACCGTCGATGAGTTTACAATGCTGCTATAGTAAGCCGACCATTTTTTTAAAAAAATTCTTTAAATTCTTTACCGAAACCAAAATTTAATCAACAATGCCAATGGAAAATGCATAAACTAACAATCCAACATGAAATTCATGTTCTGATACCATTTATTAGCATAAATTCTTTATATCTATATTGAATAGATAAACCCTAGGATCATTCATGTCAAATTGTCAAGAATAACATACCGAATTCCATTGCAAAATTGATGATAGCTTCAAGATGATGATGGATAACTATGGTCTTCCTCAACCAAATCTCTGAATATTCATAATGGGATCTCTCTTTAGATGGGATTCAAGAAAGACTGAGTGCTTATATTGTTTTGGTATATCAGGGACCATAGCCCTAAGGTCTCTTTATATACTAGTTCAATTAGGATTCCCATTAAACCCTAATTAACTAGGAATGGGTTTCTACTCATTAAGTCCATACTCAATTAGGAATCTAGGGCCTTAATTAATTAGATCACATAATAGGGCCCAATCTAATAAAATAATCCAATGTGATAAATTATTAATCCACATACATAGCCCATACTTTAATTAAACATATTATTATTTAAATATGTCTAACAATTTGTGCCTTCATTCAAATTCAACCTAGTGTCGGTCAGTGCTCTCACAACAAATTTGTTTGTGGTTATTCAGTTTGTAATGGTTCTTGTATGATTTAGGACAAGTTTTCTTCGAGGATGATTGGTAAAGCTGATCTTTCGCAAGGTTTATACTTGATTCATGATGTTCCTTTGCCTGCCTCTCGCAACCAAGTCTGTAATATTGTTCGTACAAGTTCTTCTGTTAAATTTGATGTTTGGCATAATTGCCTTGGACATCCATTCGTTAAAGATTTACTTGTTTTGAAGAGTTTTTTCCCTGGACTATCTGTCAATAATGATTGCATGCAGTCTTACTCTTATTTAGCTTGTTCCTTAGCTAAACAATGATTATTGTTATTTCAATTAAATAATCATTTTTCTACTCAAAAGTTTGATTTGATACATTGTGACGTATGGGGTTCTTATCAATCTTCCATACGTGCTGGTTATAAATAATTTCTTACATTAATAGATGATCATACTCGATATACATGGATTTTTTTTCTTCTTTTGCGTGCAAAGTTTGATGTGATTAAGATTATTCCTCAATTCTTCAAGTGTAAGACCTACATTTGTTTATATCAATATGAGACAAACACAAAAGAATACAAATAAAATATTTTCAACACCAAAATATAACCCAAAAAAATATTCTACAAGTACATTAACCACCAAATAAAAAGATGAAAACAAGACAATCAAACAAGTTCATATCCTTAAACTAATTTTTATTTCGACACTTCCAAATCTTATGAACCGTAATCAACAACAATACCTAAATTTTTTTATATTAAACTTTGAGATAAACTAAAAACAAAATATTAAAATATAATTTTTTTTTTTTTGAAATAAAGTTCTAATATACACTTGAATCACACCCAGTAAAGCTAACAAACAAGCACATATTTTTTAAGTAATTTTATTCCAACATTTCAAAATCTCAAGAAATTTAATCATTGGAATAAAAACCAAATGAATGAAATAACTTTAGATTACTAAACTGGAAATAAATATAAAATGAAAATTTTACCGTTGGAGCAAGCAAACAACTAAAACAACCCACACAAAGATTGTGAAGAGCTTCACTCAACCCACAAGCTTGAACGAATCTAACCTGGAGCTCAAAATTGGAACAATCTAAAAAATAAACTTGCACGGCTAGATCTAAAGACCCATGAGTAGATCGAACAAATAGACGACTAGATCTGAAAAACCCACGACCAAATCTGCAGATTCGACACCGGCAACGAGGTGCACCTCAGATTTAACCGCATAAGCGAGATATTCAAAGTTACACGCGATTGGTGACTGCAGATTTGACTGCACGAGCAAGACTAGTTGACCGCAGATCTGACGACGACGATGAGGTGAACCTAGCATGACTGCACGACCACAGGTCTGAACGTTGATGACAAGCTGACCGCATATCTGACCGAATGAGCAAGACGAGCTTACCACAGATTTAACGCCAGTGACGAAGTGAACCTCAGATTTGACTGCATGGCCGCATATCTGAACATCGACGATGAACGGACTGCAGATCTGAATGCTGGCACCTCCACGAACAGATTAAACAAACAAAGTTGACGATGGTGAGATCTGCACCTCTCCACGAACGAAGTGAGAAATGAGAGAAGTGAGATTTGGTCAGATGGAAGAGGGTTTGGAGGAGAGAAGTGAGAAAGCAAAGGTTAGATTTAGTCAAATGGAAGAGAGTTTGGAGAAGAGAAGTGAGAAAGGAAAGAGAAGAAAGATTGAGAAATGAAAAAGAGAGGATATTTTTACTAAAGAGAAAAAAAAATAAATTGGCACCTACAATGTCGGTTTTAAGTCAATATTGTAGTCTAATTAAAAATAAATATTTAATGTGGGTTTAAAATTGACATTAAAGATATCCTCTTTTTTCAATCGACATTATACATTCTTTTTTATTTTTTTCAACCGACATTAAAACCTAAATTTCTTGTAGTGTTGATTCGATACATGCATCTCTTCCAACTTCAATATAACACCAATATCTTGAGATGCTTCAAAAATTGAAAATCCTTTTAGAACAACCAATTAAGAGAACAAAAATGGGGAATGAATGACAACTCCATGTGTTGGTGAAAAATATTGAAGAAAGCTCTGTTTTTATAATAGTTCAAGGTGAGAGTTATAATAACTCTTTGAATTCTAAAATTTTTAATCTTCAAATATTTTAATATAGCTAAAGTGAAAATTAAACTATTGTAAATGGAAGGAAATTTTTTTTTAATTCTAACATTATAATATTAACTATATATTTATTATTGATAATTATAGATTAATTAAGGAAAATATTTACAAGATATAGCAAAATTTTAGAATTATCAATGATAGACATTGATAGACACTGATATTATTCTATCAATGTCTATCAATGTCACTGTCTATCAGTGTCTATCAGCATCTATCATTAATAGTTCTAAAATTTTGGAATATTTTGGTTCATTTTTCTATATTTAAAAACAACCAGTTAATTAATTAATTTACTATTTATATTCAATCGATAATGACATATTGTGCAATTACGTCAAATAAAGAAGGGACAAAAGTGTTCGAAAATTTTCCTACATCCACACCTTTTGATATATTATATATAAAAAATTGTGAGATAAATATATCTTCATTATTAATATAGATATATACATGGTTAACATTTATTTAAGGGAAAAAATACATTTTTAGTTCATGAAGTTTGGTTTAATTTTCATTTAGGTTTGAAAAATTGTTAAGATGACTTGTCATTCAAAATTCGAATGTTAAACAGAGAGCACTAACAAGAATTGTAATAATAAACAAAAACAAGTAAACGAACACAATAGTTGATAATCCAATACAGTCTGGGGAATAGTATGCCTAGAAAAGATAATCCACTAATACTGAGCAATTTACAATGTAGTATTTATATGTAATACATAAACTACTACAATGGCTCACGTAGAGTTCAACTCTCAAGTCACCTAGGCTCCCCCTAGATGTGAGACTCACTCTCAAATGTACTTAGATTCTCCCTAAACTTGATGATATTAATCATGAAACTTCTCTCACGATGATATCTTTTCGTTGAGTTAGTGAACTCCCTTCACTGATAAATCTTAGGATCCCCCTAAGATGGAGAACTCACTCTCTAAAGCTAAGTCTTAAGCTCCCCCTGAGATTGGTAATCCTTTCTCTGACAGCTAAGGCTTATGATCTCTCATGATAATCTTCCACCTCTTGCAATCATCGAATGAAGAACTTGCATAGCATAATAATGAACAATGAGCAAGTACACAATGTAGAACAGTTCGATCAAGGTATAGAAATCGCCTTGCTCTCAAAAATATAATTCGTTTCTTTAAAACGACTCTCAGTAAATCACATCTTTTATACACAAATTCAGAAAAGGAAATAACTCTCAAATAAGAGAGAGAAGATAATCCATGCTTCATTAAAAGAAAATATCAGAAAAAACTAATCTGTTAGATTTTTCTAGATAAGGAAAAAATATTCTACAGGAAAATATTCTGATGTCTAAATCCGATATTAAGATACTTTGAGATATCTACATAAACCAACACCTTAGAAAAATATAAAGCTAATCAAATGAAATCTCCAACAAGGTTCTTGAGTTTTTGTACATGACGCTTGCTATATTTTGGTACCACTCTAGATCCCTCTGATAATTTTCTGTTAATTACTAACAAAATGTTGACTTGGCACCCATCTTTATTTTAAAAAAAAAAAATCATTTTCCTAGATTTTCAGTTATTAAATTCTTTAAAAAAAAATTAAAAAATATGTTTTTTTCTATTTCTCTCCCTCTTTTTTCTCCTTTCATGGTTGTGGTTGTCGCTGCCACCGGCTTCCAAATTGTAAATCCTTCTTTTTCACTTCCTGTTCACTTTCCTTTTCCCTTCTTTCCTCTTATTCCCTCTTGATCGTTTTCATAAAAAAATTATAATAATGAATGTTTCTTTCTGACAATGTCAAAAAAAAAAAAAGATATCGATATTACGGTTATCTCACACAAAATAACTATGTAAATCACAATACTCCAACAATTGCAAAGATAAACGGTAAAGCACATAGATAAAATTTAAGAGACAAAACACAATGTTTGGTAACTCAGTTCAATGATATGCCACCTACATCTAGGGGCAAAGTGCCCAGAAAAAATACTTTTACTAATATGGAAGTCAAGCAACTACAAAATTGTACTTATTTTTAAATAGGTGGCAAATGTAGTGACACACGAATAGCTTAAATCGATGAATAAACACTTAGACTCCCTGTAAATGTAAGACTCCCTCTCAAGGTGACTTAGGCTTCTCCTAAATGTGAGACTCACTCTCAACTATAATCTTTCCACCTTCAAATGAAGATCACTCTACTGGATGACTTAGACTACCCCTAGGTTTAAGAATTTCTTCTCAAACAATGATACCTTAGGCTCCCCCTAAGATCAAGATAACCTTAATAAAATAGCTATTTGAGCTTCAGAATGATCTAGAGCAAAACCTTAAGATCTATAGAACCTTTTTGCTTCACCATCTCTAAGATTGATACCCAACCACTTGTTTGGCTACCGTACAGAACAAAAACTTCAATCAAAATACTCAAAAGCAGCAATCCTAGCAAGAAAACAACTTGCTCTTAAATAAGCATAATGGAAAAGGAAATTAGCCCCATTCAAAATCTATAGAACTTATATAAGGAAAACATTTAAGAGAAATAAACATGCAGAATTTTCTAGATAAAGAAAGAAATTATCTGTAGGATTAGAATTTTGAAAGAGATCCTGTAAAACATTTCCTGAGAAATCAAAAGCAAGCCAAAGAACAAAAGCCAAGCAACCTTAAAGAAATATAGTCATCAAAATCTCTAATAGATAATAATGAAAGACCACTCTAGATTTTCTAATTTGTCAATCCACAACCAAAACTGAATTTAACAGTTGAATTTTCTTTTTTTTTTTCCTCGAAAAATATAAAGAAGAAGAAAGGGAGAAAAGGGAGAATGAAGAAGAAGAAAGAAGAGAAGGAGAGTGAAAAGGAAAAGAAGACATAATAATGAAGAAAGAAAGAAGAAGGGGAAGAGGAATAAGAAATAAAAAAGAAGTACATGTTACCCTTCTATTAAGAACGAATAACCTTACATGGATTTAAAACCTGTTTGGATTGACTTAGGAAAAAAAATTCAAAAATTCATTTTTATTTAAATACTTTTGAAAAAAAAAAAAACTGTTCAAAATAAAGGCATTCGTGTGTTTGGCAACTTTTATCAAGAAGTTTTTATATACATAAATTTGTTTGATTTGTTAGATAATAAGATCTTATGGTAATTTTAAGTATTTTACAAATTAGGGAGAGATTAACCATTAAACACTTTAAAGTCATTTTTCTAAAAGTTGATTTCAAGTGTCTATCCTAAACCAACTTATTTTATAAACTCGTTTTTTCAAAATATATTTTAAATGGTTGTTAAAATATTATAACCATACACAAACTATTATAACCAACAAATTATTATAATTCACAAACTATAATAATCTTCAATTATAATAACCAATTCAGCAACCATCCATTTATCCTCAGTTTAAAAATGGTGGATCGCAGTCATGTCTCAAACATATTTTTGAGATTCATCTTAAAAATGTGATCAATTCTCCCACCATATTCTATAGCAAATGGGAAATTATTTAATGTTTCTTTCAAGTAAGAATTAGGCAAAGAAGCATAAAAGAATATGTAATAAATTTTATAGTAATGGAAAATCGTTTCAGAAGCCACTTCATCTCTCAGTCTCTCATGGCAACTTAAGTACAAAAGAGAAAAAGGGAAACAGAACCCTAATAAAATATGTGTTCTTTATACATGGTGGAATTTTATAGGCATTATTAAATAATCATGCAAATATCTGTGAAGAACTATCGTCAAGATAATGCTTGATGAAGAAAAATTTAGGTTGGGAGTCCCATATGGAGGAATAACATTTTTGCTTAACTGAGAAATTTTCAAATCTTAGGGATCATTTGGTTAGTAGGCTTGGGGTTGGTATTAAGTTCATATATGGTATAGAAAATAGGTTTGTTGCGTCTGAATTTGTTATACGACCTTGTGCTTACATTGTATAAATTTGAATTTCTTAAAAATATATGTTTGTGATAAATTTAAAAGTTGTTACAAATAATAGGTAATTTGTTAAAAAGAGAAGGTTAAACCTAATTGTAAAAACATTTGGCCCTGACTACAAGCCAAGCAACTAAAAAAAAAAAGTAATCCTCAACATTCTTAATTAAGATCATGTGCATAGTTTAACCAATATAAAAGTGCCATATCTCAACCAATATAAAATCTAAAAATATTGACTAAGAGGTCAAAAGTTCAAATCATTCAGTTTTGAATCAATTATTAAATAACACTATTTTCACATTACATTTTAAGTTTTTTTTCTTCGCTTTTGTGTAAAGTTTACTAAAATCTAGCAAAATGGTAGTGCAAGTGGAAGATGGGATCCAAAGGCAGGTATTGATGTGATTCTAGTTCCAATTATAATCTTACTTTTGAGGTTAATGACATAGGCAAAAGCACACTGTAGTGCTTGCCTCTTGAACCTTGTTTGAGCTGCATATCCAAAATTAATAATTTTTTTTGCATCTGCCCCTCCTTAATAACCACTAAGCTAGCACACTATAGAGAAGCTAAGGCATCCTCGTTTTCTATATAAGGTGATGGATGGATGCATTCTAGGCATTCCTATCCATTTGGCTATGGCTATCCCTAGAGTTTTGTGCTTTGGCTTTCTTCTCTTTGTGAGTTTAGGCTTAGCTTCGGCTGCCAGAATTCTTCTTGATTATGATCCACGTACTCGTCATTACGATTATGATCGTCCTAGTCCAAGAGTAGGGTACGATCCTAGCCATCGTGATGGATCCTATGATAATTCATATGGTGGAGGCTCCAATAGAGGATATGGAATTGGAGACTCTGCTCTTGGAGGTTCCGGACGATACGAAGGTGGTGGAGAACATAATCCTAGATATAGAGATGGAAATGATGATCGTGGGGTTGGATATGGTAATGGTGGTGGATATGGAGGTGTAGGAGGACATGGTGATGGTTATGGTAGCAATGGCGGTGGAGGCTATCGTTATGGCCCTTCCCTTGGAGGTTCAGGATATGGAAATGGCAATGGATATGACCAAGGAAGAGATCATGGAGTGGGTTATGGAAGTAAAGGAGGTCCTGAGTCTAGCAATGCCTATGGAGATTCACGTGGATATGGAGCACGTGACAATGGCTATGGAGACTCACGTGGGTACGGAGCACGTGACAATGGGTATGGGAGTGGTGGAGGAGTTGGCGGTGGCTATGGAGTAGGAGGCCATGGTGGTAGTAGTGGAAGTGGTGGTTATGGTAATGGAGGAGTGCATGGAGGAGAATATGATAATAGCAAAGGAAGTGGAGAAGAAGGAGGTTATGATGGTGGATATGCACTCAAAAACTCCATCTCAAATAAGAATTGAGAATCCCTTTTATAAGTAATGAACCCAATATTCTTATTATGTCAACAAAAATAAAAACATTGGGTAAGAGATCGAGAATTGATGTTGTTTTCTAAATATATGTTGAAGTTGCTTTTAATGAATGTCAAATTCGAAACAACGATTCAAAGTTAAATTTGAATTACGTAAGTGTATCGTGACAAATTGATTGGACCATACTTTATTTTGTTTTTCTATTAATTTTTATTAAATAAGATGGGTTCAGTCATCTTAAAATCAATTAATTGTAAAAAAATATTAGGAGTAACGCACCTATAGATTCCTTGATTTCTTTTCAATGTGGGATCCTCAACATTTTAAACAAATTGTTCTCGGTCATTTTGAACCGTAGGGCTTGCTATGTAATGAATGTGGAATTCAAATTGATGTTTCAATCTATGTCAAACTTGCTATGTAATGAATGTTGTTTTCTAGATCTATGTCGAACTTGCTATGTAATGAATGTGAAATTCGAATTGATTTTTAAATGATAAACAAATTTGGATTACATTTATATGAGAAAAATTGATTGGGCCATACATTCTTTATTTTGTCAATCTACCCCTTTGCTTTTACACACTTCTAAAATAATATTACTTTTTCAATAAAAAAGTACGAAGAAGACTATTGATCTGCTTATACTTAAAAGCTTAGAAAGTATTTAAAAATATATAAATTTCTATTTCAATTCTCATTTGGTAACCATTTGGCCTTTTATTTTTGAAAATCAAGTTTATAATTAAATTCCCGGTCACTTCTAAATTTTATCTTGCATTGTGACTTTGTTATTTGTTTTATACCAATATGGTTAAGAATCAAGTCAAGTTTTGAAAATAAAGATTTAAAAAAAACATAGTTTTTAGAAAGGGAAATTGTAATGGGTAGCTAAATAAGTTTAGGGTTTAGCAATTGTCTTTCACTTTTCAAACTTTGCAAATGTGGCATATGTGCAATCTCTAAGAATCATGTTTGCCATCAAGTAGATATTTGTTGGAAATGCGACCAAAGTCCCACATTGGTTAGATAAGAGGAGAATCGTGAGTATATAAGTGAGAATGACTATCTTCATTGGTATGAGGCCTTTTGGGGTGAAACCAAAAGCAAAGCCATGAGGGTTTATACCCAAAGTGGACAATATCATACTATTGTGGAGATAGTTGGATAGGTGGTATGCTCGGGTGAAAAGAATATAAGTTAGACGGATGGATGATTGGAGGCTCGGTGGTCCTTTGTTCGAGGGGAGGATTGTTGGGAATGCCACCAAAGTGGAGCCTTGAAAGTAGTCATGGTTTGATCAACTTTTTATGCCTAGATATGAGTTAGACGGATGGATGACTAGAGGCTTGTTGGTCCTTTGTTCGAAGGGAGGATTATTGGGAATGCGACCAAAATCCCACATTGGTTGATAAGAGGAGGATCGTGGGTATATAAGTGAGCATCCTCCGTGCCGAACAAAGGTGTGTGATCCGTGGTTGAACTCTATTGGATAGGTGGTATGCTCGGGTGAAGAAGTTAGCCTAGATGTGAGATAGACAGATGGATGACTGGAGGCTTGGTGGTCCTTTGTTCGAGGGGAGGATTGTTGGGAATGCGACCAAAGTCCTACATTGCATGAGAACCACCCCATGCTTGAGTAAAGAGAAATCCCCACTTTCTCTTTTTTTTTCAAATTAATTTCTTTTACTTAATTCTGCAATTAATCAAAATGTGACTTAATTAATTCTCAATTAATCAAATCTAAAATTACAAAATCCAATTTCTTAAATTGAATTTAAAATTGGAAATTAATTTGTTTTTTAATTAATTAAACATATTAAATTAATCATATATCTACTTTTAAACATGAATCATATCCATGTAATTAATATTCAAATCATTATTTAAATATTGTAAACTCTCCAATTTCATTTAATTTCAACAAATTAAACCTTAATTATATCGAATATAAACCCTAATTTGAATTTGAACTTATTCAAATTTAAACCCTAATTTCAATTTGAACATTTTCA
>NW_028325406.1:0-9682 GCF_027475165.1 Benincasa hispida
AAACTATTATAACCAACAAATTATTATAATTCACAAACTATAATAATCTTCAATTATAATAACCAATTCAGCAACCATCCATTTATCCTCAGTTTAAAAATGGTGGATCGCAGTCATGTCTCAAACATATTTTTGAGATTCATCTTAAAAATGTGATCAATTCTCCCACCATATTCTATAGCAAATGGGAAATTATTTAATGTTTCTTTCAAGTAAGAATTAGGCAAAGAAGCATAAAAGAATATGTAATAAATTTTATAGTAATGGAAAATCGTTTCAGAAGCCACTTCATCTCTCAGTCTCTCATGGCAACTTAAGTACAAAAGAGAAAAAGGGAAACAGAACCCTAATAAAATATGTGTTCTTTATACATGGTGGAATTTTATAGGCATTATTAAATAATCATGCAAATATCTGTGAAGAACTATCGTCAAGATAATGCTTGATGAAGAAAAATTTAGGTTGGGAGTCCCATATGGAGGAATAACATTTTTGCTTAACTGAGAAATTTTCAAATCTTAGGGATCATTTGGTTAGTAGGCTTGGGGTTGGTATTAAGTTCATATATGGTATAGAAAATAGGTTTGTTGCGTCTGAATTTGTTATACGACCTTGTGCTTACATTGTATAAATTTGAATTTCTTAAAAATATATGTTTGTGATAAATTTAAAAGTTGTTACAAATAATAGGTAATTTGTTAAAAAGAGAAGGTTAAACCTAATTGTAAAAACATTTGGCCCTGACTACAAGCCAAGCAACTAAAAAAAAAAGTAATCCTCAACATTCTTAATTAAGATCATGTGCATAGTTTAACCAATATAAAAGTGCCATATCTCAACCAATATAAAATCTAAAAATATTGACTAAGAGGTCAAAAGTTCAAATCATTCAGTTTTGAATCAATTATTAAATAACACTATTTTCACATTACATTTTAAGTTTTTTTTCTTCGCTTTTGTGTAAAGTTTACTAAAATCTAGCAAAATGGTAGTGCAAGTGGAAGATGGGATCCAAAGGCAGGTATTGATGTGATTCTAGTTCCAATTATAATCTTACTTTTGAGGTTAATGACATAGGCAAAAGCACACTGTAGTGCTTGCCTCTTGAACCTTGTTTGAGCTGCATATCCAAAATTAATAATTTTTTTTGCATCTGCCCCTCCTTAATAACCACTAAGCTAGCACACTATAGAGAAGCTAAGGCATCCTCGTTTTCTATATAAGGTGATGGATGGATGCATTCTAGGCATTCCTATCCATTTGGCTATGGCTATCCCTAGAGTTTTGTGCTTTGGCTTTCTTCTCTTTGTGAGTTTAGGCTTAGCTTCGGCTGCCAGAATTCTTCTTGATTATGATCCACGTACTCGTCATTACGATTATGATCGTCCTAGTCCAAGAGTAGGGTACGATCCTAGCCATCGTGATGGATCCTATGATAATTCATATGGTGGAGGCTCCAATAGAGGATATGGAATTGGAGACTCTGCTCTTGGAGGTTCCGGACGATACGAAGGTGGTGGAGAACATAATCCTAGATATAGAGATGGAAATGATGATCGTGGGGTTGGATATGGTAATGGTGGTGGATATGGAGGTGTAGGAGGACATGGTGATGGTTATGGTAGCAATGGCGGTGGAGGCTATCGTTATGGCCCTTCCCTTGGAGGTTCAGGATATGGAAATGGCAATGGATATGACCAACGAAGAGATCATGGAGTGGGTTATGGAAGTAAAGGAGGTCCTGAGTCTAGCAATGCCTATGGAGATTCACGTGGATATGGAGCACGTGACAATGGCTATGGAGACTCACGTGGGTACGGAGCACGTGACAATGGGTATGGGAGTGGTGGAGGAGTTGGCGGTGGCTATGGAGTAGGAGGCCATGGTGGTAGTAGTGGAAGTGGTGGTTATGGTAATGGAGGAGTGCATGGAGGAGAATATGATAATAGCAAAGGAAGTGGAGAAGAAGGAGGTTATGATGGTGGATATGCACTCAAAAACTCCATCTCAAATAAGAATTGAGAATCCCTTTTATAAGTAATGAACCCAATATTCTTATTATGTCAACAAAAATAAAAACATTGGGTAAGAGATCGAGAATTGATGTTGTTTTCTAAATATATGTTGAAGTTGCTTTTAATGAATGTCAAATTCGAAACAACGATTCAAAGTTAAATTTGAATTACGTAAGTGTATCGTGACAAATTGATTGGACCATACTTTATTTTGTTTTTCTATTAATTTTTATTAAATAAGATGGGTTCAGTCATCTTAAAATCAATTAATTGTAAAAAAATATTAGGAGTAACGCACCTATAGATTCCTTGATTTCTTTTCAATGTGGGATCCTCAACATTTTAAACAAATTGTTCTCGGTCATTTTGAACCGTAGGGCTTGCTATGTAATGAATGTGGAATTCAAATTGATGTTTCAATCTATGTCAAACTTGCTATGTAATGAATGTTGTTTTCTAGATCTATGTCGAACTTGCTATGTAATGAATGTGAAATTCGAATTGATTTTTAAATGATAAACAAATTTGGATTACATTTATATGAGAAAAATTGATTGGGCCATACATTCTTTATTTTGTCAATCTACCCCTTTGCTTTTACACACTTCTAAAATAATATTACTTTTTCAATAAAAAAGTACGAAGAAGACTATTGATCTGCTTATACTTAAAAGCTTAGAAAGTATTTAAAAATATATAAATTTCTATTTCAATTCTCATTTGGTAACCATTTGGCCTTTTATTTTTGAAAATCAAGTTTATAATTAAATTCCCGGTCACTTCTAAATTTTATCTTGCATTGTGACTTTGTTATTTGTTTTATACCAATATGGTTAAGAATCAAGTCAAGTTTTGAAAATAAAGATTTAAAAAAAACATAGTTTTTAGAAAGGGAAATTGTAATGGGTAGCTAAATAAGTTTAGGGTTTAGCAATTGTCTTTCACTTTTCAAACTTTGCAAATGTGGCATATGTGCAATCTCTAAGAATCATGTTTGCCATCAAGTAGATATTTGTTGGAAATGCGACCAAAGTCCCACATTGGTTAGATAAGAGGAGAATCGTGAGTATATAAGTGAGAATGACTATCTTCATTGGTATGAGGCCTTTTGGGGTGAAACCAAAAGCAAAGCCATGAGGGTTTATACCCAAAGTGGACAATATCATACTATTGTGGAGATAGTTGGATAGGTGGTATGCTCGGGTGAAAAGAATATAAGTTAGACGGATGGATGATTGGAGGCTCGGTGGTCCTTTGTTCGAGGGGAGGATTGTTGGGAATGCCACCAAAGTGGAGCCTCGAAAGTAGTCATGGTTTGAGCCGTGGTTGAACTTTTTATGCCTAGATATGAGTTAGACGGATGGATGACTAGAGACTTGTTGGTCCTTTGTTCGAAGGGAGGATTATTGGGAATGCGACCAAAGTCCCACATTGGTTGATAAGAGGAGGATCGTGGGTATATAAGTGAGCATCCTCCGTGCCGAACAAAGGTGTGTGATCCGTGGTTGAACTCTATTGGATAGGTGGTATGCTCGGGTGAAGAAGTTAGCCTAGATGTGAGATAGACAGATGGATGACTGGAGGCTTGGTGGTCCTTTGTTCGAGGGGAGGATTGTTGGGAATGCGACCAAAGTCCTACATTGCATGAGAACCACCCCATGCTTGAGTAAAGAGAAATCCCCACTTTCTCTTTTTTTTTCAAATTAATTTCTTTTACTTAATTCTGCAATTAATCAAAATGTGACTTAATTAATTCTCAATTAATCAAATCTAAAATTACAAAATCCAATTTCTTAAATTGAATTTAAAATTGGAAATTAATTTGTTTTTTAATTAATTAAACATATTAAATTAATCATATATCTACTTTTAAACATGAATCATATCCATGTAATTAATATTCAAATCATTATTTAAATATTGTAAACTCTCCAATTTCATTTAATTTCAACAAATTAAACCTTAATTATATCGAATATAAACCCTAATTTGAATTTGAACTTATTCAAATTTAAACCCTAATTTCAATTTGAACATTTTCAAATTGAAATTAAATTTGAACATTTCAAATTGATATCATTCCAAATTTACTCAATTTATTAATTCAAGGTGTTCATGTTATACGAGCTAGTAGAGGGACCTTATTGACCTACGGATCATGAGCTCCAATGATATAAGTGGCTAAAACTCTTTAGACCAAATTAATCAGTATTCGTTAACTACCAAGTCACGACACTATAGCTCGATAGTTTAACTCTCCTCATTGTAGATATATTTGTGTCCACATGATTTAACCATAACTAGTAAGTTGACCCTTCACAGGTTGTTCATAATAACGACTGGGTCAATATGCTGTTTTACCCCCGATAGCCTAATTATAAGAAACCATGCAAATATCGTTTAATCTAATGAAAAAACATTGTCTTAGCTAACACGAAGGTAGAAAAATAGATTAGAGTAATTAAACTTAGCTGACTATGGATATTGAAAAATTAAAGATCTAACATTGATTAAATAAAAGCCAGAGACACAATGTTGTAACAAGATATAACTAACGAATTAAATAACTTAATAACAAACAATTTGAACAAAGTTAGAGTACCTCAAAGATTGATAACCTAGGTCAGTACAATGTCACCTACTCCAAGAGATTATATGTCAGGTGAAAAGAAACTTCACTAAATAAAGAGTCAAGCAATTAAACGGAGGTTTTAACTGATAGACTCCCTCTTCAACATCTCAAGTAAAGCTTACTTCCGTTTCAACTTATGTTCCCTTAAGTTTGAGCTCCCCTCACTTCTACATACACGCTTCTCTTGAGTTTTGATTGAAATCCTCTCAATACAATAATAACTACTTGTCTCGAGTTCTTACTTTTTGATCCCTAAGTGATTTACTATACTCAACAACAATTCAATCTAGTCTAATTGACTGTCGATAATACCCTTAACGGAAAAGTATATAATGCTCAATAACAGTGCAAAAAATTCTTTTAGACATGGAATCTCTAAACTCAAAACCCTTAATACGCACACTCTTCTAATTCGAATGGGTTAATCCTAAACAGAAACCAATAAGCACAACATATAGTTCATCAGAACAATCTTAAAGAACCTTCCAAGGAAATTAAATATTATCTACAACAACAATAAAGAAAATAAAAAAAAAATAAAAAGAAAAGTAAATAAAAAAAAATTGGGAAAAGAAAAAGAAAAGAAAAAGAACACATTCCAACTTATAAAGAAAAAATCATGCAGAATCAGCAAGGAGATAGCACAAGATACTTAACACAAAGCAACACATAATGCAAAGATATGTTGTCTAAATTTAACGTATAATAAAATTAGTCAATCGTATCGCAATAACAGGTATTAATTAATTTCACCTTTAACTTTATAATGTTTTTCTTGTGACTTCTCTAAATCTTACCAAATCTTGCAAGACGGTGCAAAGTGGAAGATGGAATCAACTTAGGCTTACATAAATATTATGTTTTCTTTTAGTATCAAATCTAACTTTAAGGCCTAATTATATGAAAAAAGGCTCACCAAACAGTGCTCTGTCTAGGCATTCTACCCATTCTCTACTTCTTTCCATGACTATCTTCGGAGGGTTGTGCCTTTCCTTTCTTCTTTTTGTAGGATTAGATTTAGCTTTGGCTACTTGAACTATGCTCTGTCTTGGCATTCTACCCATCCTCTAGTAGGCTTCTAAGCCATTCAGCCTCCTATCCTACTAGTTCTAGAGCAATAACTTCTGATTTCATAGTGGATATAGCTATGCAAGTCTATTTTGCAGACTTTCATAATATTGTTCCTCTTTTGTAAAAAAAATATAACCACTTGTAGAGTTGACTTCATCATTATAGATAACTACGGATACGATCCGCTTTGTAGATGTTACAAGTGTTGTAAAGTGCTACAGATGGTCCGATCCTGAGCATTCTTGTGGAGACATGTGGGCGAGGGTATCCTATATAAAGGAGTTTGTATAAGACTTGACCACAAAATGTTTAGTCTCATTATATAACGTCGTTCATGATAGAGACTTTCATTTCACTAGGATGACCATAGGTCACATGACCTTAATTCGGAGTGAATTGGGAACTCCTGCCTATGAGCGCCGTTCTTTGATTTGTATGGGTGCGAGTGGCCAGATTACCGACTCAAACCTACCACTTTGAGGATTCGTCTGATTGGGGAGTTGGGAACTCAGCTACAAAAGACGAAATTCACTCATTCCCTGAAACAGGAGTAAGTAGATAGATCGCTCCTTTGAGGGCTAATTCTAAAGCTTGAACGATGTGGCGCCACACACTTTCGCATGGCCCGAGAAGTGTTCACTCATAATAGGACTATGATGTATTGTTTATTAGAGGAATTAGTGGTACTTAAGGAGTTAGATATAACTATAGGGGCAAACGGTAAATTAACCCAACTGTACTTACGAGCGATCTGTGAAGGGTTATCATACTGTTGATTGGTTATATCCAATGGATGCAAAAATATATTTGTAGTGTGAAGAATGCAACTGTCGGTCTTTAGTGGAGTGTCTGACAGTTAACGGATGGCCGATATCGTGATTAAAGAGTTTAGTCAGTTATTCATGTACCATTGGAGCTTCAAGCTACACGTCCATAAGGTCCCCAGCTCAACGGATTCAATTTGAGAATCAGTTTTTGGGTTAGTTTGAGGGTTAATTTGAAGTGTTCAAATTAACAAAAGGAAATTTGATTATATATGATATAATTAAATTTGTTCAATTGTCTGTGATATAATTGACTTGATGTATTAGATACATTAATTGGAGGAATGGATATAAATATGATTTATATTAAATAAAGGAGAAAAGAACTATGGTTTAAATATTACATATGATGTGATATTAAAACTATAGGTTATAAATATAATATGATAAGTTAGTTATAATATTTATTTATAATAAAACAATTATGAGATAATTGTTTTGGTTGTTTATTTCTTTTCTCCATTAACCGTGCAAGTGGGAGGTTATTTTTAGTTTTAATAACTGAAGAATAAAATGAAAAGAGTTTTCGATTTTTTAAGTTGATTGCATTATCGGACTACTAATCGATCGAACAAAAAAAGCTATACGATAGCCCATTCGAGAGATTAAACGACTGAGCGAGAGTTTGCTAGACGATTGCGACTAGAGCGAGAGTTTTCTAGACAGATGCTCCTCGTTACGGGACGATCGAGTACCCACTGTCTATACGATAGACTAAACCTTTCTCCCACTTACTCAACCATGTAGCTCGATCGTATAAATCCTCCTTCCCTCTACCAAATTCACACAGAGCCCACATCTCCTGGATTCTCACTTCGTGAATACCAAGGTAACCGAGTGGTAATGTTAAGGGTTGTCGTTTGAGGATCAGACAGTTCGTGATTACACTGGGTGTTCGTTACGTTCGTGATCATTGAGACTTTGCTGGGACATTTGACCAGTGTAGATCGAAGGAATACTTGAAGAAAAGTTCTTCAAAGGTATGTCTCTCGATTCCCTTTGTATTTAAGTTGAGATAGCATGCTTTAATTTTCTCTACATAATTGTTCTTGTATGTTTGTGAATGCATTTATTCTTTTACAATGGGCATGGAAAGATCTTGCTTCTGCTCATTGGTTTTCTTGAATAAGAGTTCCTTCAATTGGTATGAGCTAGGTTGTTCTGTTATTCCAAATCCATTGATGTATTGAATTGCATTTACATTCTTGGTGGCTTTTAAACATATCTACATTATGTTTAAGTGTTAAATGTATTTGTGGATGTGGATTAATGGAGTTTCTGGTTATTGCTTTCTTTTACATTTCAAGGTTAATTGTAAGGGTCCCTGTGTTTTTGGGCATATTAACTTGCTATCGAGTCTGTAATTCAAAGAGTTTGAGTCTGTAAGAGTCGCACATGATGAAGCTTCAGGGCATGGAGATGCAGTTTACATCGAGGAAGAAGAAGACCAAGAGTTGGTTAAATCGTGTACCCAGGCTAAACGATCGTTTAGATATGGCTAAACGATTAAGTAGAAAAGTTCTAACTTAATCGTGTAACATTTACTAAACGATGGTATGGTTGAGGCTAAACGAACTAGTAAAACGTTTACTCAATCGGTTTGCATTGGCTACTCGATCGTGTAAAAGATGGGGGTAAACGATCATTGAGTATGGGATACTCGTTGCATGGTAGGCGAGCGCACTAAAAATCGTGTAGGCCAGCATGCTTCATCGTATAGTCACTGGCTACACGATCACTTGTTAAATTGATACACGACGCTCCCTCCTCGATCGTCTAGACGATCATGCTTCAGCACATAGTTGTCGTCTACACGATCATTTAGCCTCACATTTATACTCAGTGTGTTGCACGATCGACTGGCCTTCATGCTTCATCGCATAGTCAAAGGTACTCAATTGTTGTTACACGATCGTGGTTACTCATCCCATTGGGTCCGAATTACGTCAATCTCTCCTTGTGTATATGCATCTTTTGTATTGAACTACAAAAAGGAAAAAAAAAAGATAAACTCAACATAAGCTTACATCCATTTATTAAATTAAAGCTAGCACTATATAAAAAATAAATAATTTATGTACGAGGCTAGTAATGGGAGTAGTAGGATTATGCACTATTTCATGTATATATTTTTGCACAAAGTACCCGCATCCTACAGAATCTAATTGACGAGGGCACTGCATATAAAGTTGAAAACAATTGTTAAATTTTTATAAAGAAGTCGAATGAACATAAATTGTTAAAAAATGAATACAAATTTACCTTTACCGGTTTCCATTTTGGAGAAGACCGATAGTGTTGGAGATCGTGCTTGGCTTGCCATGTTTTCAATCCATTAAATAGTTTAAAAGCATTAGTTAAACATAAATACTTCAATTAAGAGCTAAGAAAGTTCAATTACACTTACATATTTATAACTCCATGAAAATCCTCTTGAACCTTGCTTCGAAGAGAATCCAAAACACAAACACAATTTTCTTATACATTGATTACAATCAATATCCAATGATAACTATAATAAGCAACAATTTTGAAATATTAGTACGTGTATAATGCAAATTAGCCACAACATAAACACAATTTACTTACCCTGTGTTATATGGAATGAGGACTATTTGGTCTAAATTAGCCAATTCTAGTTGATTGGCTAAATTTTTGGATCGGATATCTTGAGATTTCACGTGTGGCGATATTCTTGCTTGATCAATTATAAAAAACTTCTTTGTAATATCACAACCACATTCATCCCAAAGATACCTAAACAAAGTAAAAGTTATTATTCATAATATTTTAGTAGTTAACATTTAATTATACATCAAATAGTAGGTCTCTAGAGATTACCCGTGTGGACAACCACCAACTGAATGTACGATTATGCTCTTCTTGAAACCACTTTCTACTTTTATTTTTACCAGAATTAAGCTTAGACAAAATATCCATATGTTGCCTATTATAAATGACAAAGTTAGTAGATTATTGAATAATCAAGTAACCTAAAACAAGAATAAGATGAAGATCTACATACTCGATGTAAGGAAGCACATCATTTACATTTTAAAGGACATAAAGATGAGCTTGATCTAACTCATCCTTACTCGATCTGATAAAAGAAGCAGCTGATAATGCTCTATCAATGTTTG
>NW_028325407.1:0-31583 GCF_027475165.1 Benincasa hispida
AATGTCTATTACTGTCTATCATTGATAGATAATGACATTTTGCTATATTTATAATTATTTTTGACATTTTTATCTTTTAAAACAATTATCCAATACTATGGTTACCTTTAAAAAATATAAATATTTTAATAAATCTGTTAATTAAATCTCAAATGGGCTATTAAATGCAAACTAAAAAGCTAGTAACAATTTTATTTTTAATTTTCTATTTTTAAAATTAATGTTTCTTTTCTCGTAAATTTCATGGTTCTCATGAAAAAAGTACATAAATTGTGTAGTCAAATTTTTTTTAAAAAAAACCAAGTTTATGATAATAATTTTTGTAGTTTTCAAAATTTCACTCCGCTCTAAAAAACATTAATTAAAAAAAATAATAAAAAAAGAATTCTTTAAATAAAAAGTAAGTAAAAATCAAAAATCAAATAGTTACACAACCGACGTGAAAGAGGAATGGAAATAATGGATTCTCACAGAGTTATTGGAAAGAGGGTCATCGGCGTCTTCGAGGCGATATTCATGCATGATCCAATCAGTTTTCTGGCCGTGAGGAGCTCGACCACGATAGAACACCAATGTTTTACGCATTCCGATCTTCTTGTAAGAGTTTCTAATGCATTTGTCTCGTCCAGTGGCCTTCCAGAAGCCGGCGTTGGTGGCTCTGTTGGTTCTTGACCCCGTCGGGTACTTCCTGTCCTTGTGGCTGAAAAAGTACCACTCGTTTTGTGGCGTCGACCCTATCCTACATTTCTCTGTTTTCACAAACCAACCATACATATCAATACTCATTGTTAGGGGTGTGTATCGGTTGGTTGGTACCGGTTTTAGAAGAAAATGGGTACCGAAAACCAACCAAAAAATTACGTGAAGTTTCGTCGGTTGGTTTTGTTCGATTTTTTTTCTACAAAGCCAAAGTAAAGTGAAGAAAAATGAAAGATTAATTGATGAAGTGTTATTGTTAGATTAATATAATTTTCAACCATTTTAAATTTAAATCAATTATTTTTTTATGAAAAAAATTAAATCAATCATGGGCTTGGAATTTAGGCAACATAAAAAAGAAAAGGCTAGTTGCATAAATGGAATTCAAACCCAAAATAATAGAATATGAAGTACAAGGATAAAATAATTGCATATATAGAATAAAAAAATGGTAAAAGACTAAAAAACACATACCCAACTCACTTCTTCCCAATTTTCTCAAATTGAAAGTTATTACTGATAACAGTTATTGATAATAGCCATTTATAACTGCTATCACCGATAGATAGTTGCTATCAGTGGTAGCTTTCAATTTGAGAAATATTAATACAATATTGAAATATTAGCTTTTAATTTGCTATCAGTTATCAATGGCTATCATTGATACACTTTCATCAATTAGAATCAACATTGAAATATTAACACTTAAGGCTAGCAATGATAGACTTCTATAACTAGTTATGAACTTTCAAAGGGACTCGATATATAGATTTCAACCAACTTCTATCATTGATACCATTAATATCGCTTATATCGTGGTTATTAGTGATAGTTTATTTCATTGATAATATCACTGATAAGTGATAGAAGTTAGGTGAAATCTATATATCGAGTCTCTTTGAAAGTTCATAACTAGTTATAGAAGTCTATCATTGCTAGCCTTATATATCGAGTCTCTTTCGCTTAAGGCTAGCAATGATAGACTTCTATAACTAGTTATGAACTTTCAAAGAGACTCGATATATAGATTTCACCTAACTTCTATCACTGATACCATTAATATCACTCATACCGTGGTTATTAGTGATAGCTTATTTCATTGATAATATCACTGATAAGATGCTATCAATGATTTCACTGATATCAAACTACCAATGATCTCATTGATAATATCACCTAACTTGTTTAATAAACTACTTGTTTCTTATTTCAAACTTTTAAGAAATGTTTCTAAAAATGGTGCAAAATTGTGGACTAAAAAAATAGTTTTTTTCAAATTCATTTTCATTTGCTATTTATATGTAATGTTTCATTATAATAATCAAACTTGATGATTGACTTATTAATGTTAAATTACTTATGAATTGGGTATTTTCAAGTCTTAGGTATGAAACTCAACCTCATAATTCTTATGAAAAAAAAAAGTAAAAACTGGATAAAGAAGAGAAAATTAAAGAAAAAAAAAAGAAAGAGTAGAAGCAAAAATCGGAGAAAGGAAAAAAAATTAAAAAAAAAAAAGAAGCCAAAACCAGAGAAGGGAAAGAAAATTAAAAAAAAAAAAGAAATAAACAAAAATTGGAAGCAAAAATCAGATAAAGAAAAGAAAAAAAAAGTGAAGAAGCAAAAACGGGAGAAGCGAAAGAAAATAAAAAAGAAAGAAAGAAGCAAAAACGGAAGAAAATAAAAAAAAATTAAAATTTAAAAAAATAAGAAATAATATTTTTTTAAATTTTTATACTTATTTTTTAGGAAAAAAATTAAAATAATAGTTAGCTTACTTTTATACTTATTTTTTTTACTTTTATATTTATTTTTTAGAAAAAAAATTAAATAATATTTACATATATTGGTCGGTCGATCGGTTTTCCAATTCTTTTATATGAAAATTGAAAACCGATCGACCAACTTCAATTTGGTCGATTTCAATCGGTCGGATTGGTTTTCAGTGTCTTTATGCTCACCCCTACTCATTGACCAAATTCTACTGAAAAATACTTTAACACATTTCAGGTTGTACCTATTTTGAAAAAAATTCTAATACTTCCATTAATCATTAATTGGCCCAATAACTTAAGTTTAGGGATAAAATCAAATTTAATATTATATAAGCTAACATATGAAAAATTTTCCATACTATCGTAATACTAGAAATTTTCTCATTTATCATTATACAACCCATTCAGGTGTTTGATTACAAGTTATTATGTGACAATTTTTTTATTTAAAAAAAAAATCTTTTTATATATTTTTTCTACTAATGTTTTTTCATGTATCATACTCTCATCACAAACAAAAAAATTAAAATATTTAAAAAATGAAGTACAAAGAATATGCAACGTGACAAATTATGATTGAAAATTTTATTGAGATACATAAATATAGGTGCAATCTAAGATACATCTAAATATTTTTTTTGTTTTTTCTCTTTATAATTGAAGGAATGCATGGATGAGTGTAACCACCCAACTATTATTACTCATACTTTTTTATATGACTTTATAAAAAAAAGAACTCTCTTTTGTCTATTTTTATTGAAAACGAGTGTCAATATGAACACAACTAACATAAAACATGTAATATCAACAAAAGGTAAGAGATTTGAATCCAAACTCCCACTCACAACAATCAAGACAAGTGAAACAAGAGAAGAGACCGTTTTGACTTATCCATTAAAAAATTAAATTGACTTTTCAAAAATTTTAGAGACTAAATTTATAATTTGGCTAATACATACTAGTCTAGACCCAAACTTAATTATAAAATTATAATAGGAGTAAATTGTTTAAGTGATCAACTCAAAAGGTGGTTTTGTTAGCTTCTAAACATAATTCATCAAATTAATATATTATATTTTCGATTAAAAGATTACACTATTGAAATTAAACCCAACAAAATTTATATAATTTCATTCTCAACTCAACAAATTAAAAACACATCGAAATTCACAACCTTGTCTTTGACCACGGAGTCAATTCAAATGGTTTCAACCTAAAAATTACTAATTTAATTCTTAGTTATATCAAAACTTTAGCTCAATGTGTCATCATTCTCGAATTTCATGGAGAGAGTTCTTCTTTTTCAAAAGAAAAAGGAAAAAAAAAAGTAAAAAATTAGCAATAAGAAAAAAAAATAATGCATAGATAAGTGGGAAGATTTGAGATGCACAAATTACAAGAAAATTATTAGGATATAGCCAAATATAATTTATTCATCTTAATAGTCAAAAAAATGAAACTCTCACGCGCAGAAGCAGCAGCAGTTTCTTTACGTTGCTGCTGAGAATTAATATCATCATAAATTTACTACAAAAAGGAAGAAAAAAAGAGAGTACCACCACCAAATCATTTTTAATTTATTAATTTAACATATTTCTCTTCTAAGACTTAACCCTTTTCACACATGAATAATTTAATTTGTGATAATCATATAGATAGTAATAAGTCAATAATTTCCATCAAAATACATGCAATTTAGGGCTTAGGAAAGGGGTTTATTATTATTATTATTATTAATTTAAGAAAAGGAGTGCCCGAATTATTATTAGGTTAAATTACAAATTTAGCTCCTATAATAAAAAAAGTTAGAATTTAGTTCCTATGATTTGATAAAATCTTTAAAAAATCTTACTATGAGAATTTTATTATACCATAGAAGAACCATTTATGAGGTTTTATCAAATAATAAGGATTAAATTCTAACTTTTAAAACTATAGGAATTGAATTCTAACTTTCTAAAACCATAGAGATAAATTTAATAGTTAAATTATAAAATTGGTCTCCACAATTTAGAGAAAATTAAGAATTAGACCTTTTTTATTTTAAAAGTTAAAAATTAATTCGTATGGTTTGAAAAAATCTTCATAAATAATCACTCCAATAGAGACTATTTACGATTTTATCAAACCATAAAAACCAAATTTTAATTATAAATGATAGGGATTAAATTTTAATCTTCTCCACAAATTTCACAAGCTAACTTTATTAATGGTAAGAGTAAGGATTTTCAAAAGACGAAGAAAAGTTACCTTGCAAGTCCCAAGGTTCGATCTTGTTCAAATCGACCTCTCGAACAACTTCCATGTCGAATTTTTGAAACGACACCTTCTTCTTCAAGTAGTAATGAAGGAGCTCTTCATCAGTCGGATGGAACCGGAAACCGGGAGGAACGCCACCGCCGCTACCGCCGCCCGAGGAGCCCATTTACATGCCCTAATGATGAACTATACTTTGTAAGAAAAATAATTGGATTGAAAATGGAATTGATCCACCAAAGTTGGAAATAGGGTAACCAGGGAAAAATGAAGCCTAAGTTTGTAGATGAAGATGAAGAAGGGGTATAAATATGAAATGAGAGTCAAAAGGGGAAGAAGAAGAGAAGAGAGTTATAATTGAAAAGGGAAGCGTTGACGGCGGAGACTACGGCGGTGGAGATGGTTAAAGCTATCGTAAAAAGGAAGCATAGGGAATGAGGGGATGGTTTTTCTCAATTGCTAGCTGTAGTTTACTACACAAATGGACTGTGTATTTTATGTCATCTCTCTTCACCTCCATTTTAGGAGCGTGTGCCTCCAATCCACTTTAATTTACTCCTATCATATATACATGCATTTGAAATATACGTAATAAATCAATGGTATTATAAAAAGTTAGTCGAGTTAGATTATATTTGTTGTTGCTTACTTGTGTTTCATAATTGTAATGAAAAGTATGGATCTGTCATATTTACTATTATCATTATCGTTTGACCCTAAACGGTAATGATAATGATAACAGTAACATACCGAGGATGTGATTTCAACTTTTTACCTATACTATTCTTTTTCCCCAGTCCCAAATAAGTCATAGCATGCCCCATTCATTAAATGGGGAGGGTCGGTCTCAACCTAATCCTTGATTGAGGCCGAGGCCGAGGCCAAATAGGTTAGTTTGGGTTGAAGCCCAAACAACCCTCTTCCCATGATTAATTGAGACCTAGGGCATATGGTTTTCTAGCTCTAGTTTCGCCATTTTCTTAATTGGAAAGAGTGTGAACTCCATAAAGTCGTTTACGCCCTTTGATCCAGATTTATCTATAACAATAGTTTTTAAAACTTGACTTAATTTTTTAAAATATTGGTAGAAAGTAGATAAAAAGAAACTAGAAATTTAGAGAGGTGGAAGAAAGTAGATAACAAGGCAATATATATATATTTAGTAATTATCTTCTTTCTAGGCTAGTATGAAAAATCTTATAAGTGTGTTTTTAGTACAGTGATTGGCCGGGAATCACCCCTATAAAATTTGTCATGTTTTCTTTTTCTTTCTTTTTTTTAGTAAAGTATGCCTCACTTATATATTCATCTTTTAAAAACGTCCTTCTAGGTAGTTGGTTCAAATCTAAAATCACGAAACGTAACATAATAATTCAAAATCATTTTTAAGAGTATGTAACCAAACATCAATATGAATAAATGAAAATCAATTTTTCAAAATCATTTGTACCAAAAAGCATATTTAAAACTGATATTGAAGATGAACAAAAGTAGCTTTAATCATTTTAAAATATCACTCTCAAACATGTATTTTGAACCATGATCTATTTTCCTTAAAGATAGGGATGGTAAATTTCAATAAAACAGTAAGAACAACAATGAAACTTTTAATTAAAGCATTGTAACTAAATTGAAGATGAGGTTTAAAAAAATTAATTAATAATAACTTTAACCTTAAATTTATAATTGGATCTTTAATTTGTTGGGGGACATAAATTCTGACGTAATCTGGAACACAAGAAAACTGATGGAGAAGAGTATATGAAGCAAAGAAATGAAGTAAATTTCAACATCATTCTAACATATATTGTCGGACCAAAAATCTATAATCCAAGTGTAATTATTCCAATGAGTTGGCAAAGCATTTTTAGTGAAAAATTCTTGATAATCATCAATTACTTTGAATCTCGGTATTGATTTTGCCAATAACTACTTGAGTTATGTTCGTTGGATAATTAATTGATTTTTTTTAAAAAAAAAAAAAAAATTAAGTTTATATCATCTCTATTTTTCATAATGGTTTACATTTTTCTTAAGTATGATAGTTGAATTATTAGCCAAATTTCAAAAACAAAAAACAACTTCTTTTCAAAACAACTTTTTTTAGTTCTCAAAATTTGGTTTGGTTTTTTAACTCACTAGTGAAAAGTAAATAATAAAGAAGAAATTTGGAGATAGAAATAGTGTTCATAAGTAGAGATATCCACGAGGCTAGGCGGGGCCGAGGATGCCATTCCTCATCCCCATCCCCACTTTCCATTTCATTCCTTATTCCCGTGAAATTCTCCACGGGATTGGAGTGGGATTCTCCGAGGGGAATTCGTGGGGATCGGGTTCCAGGGAATTTTTCTCCGTTACTTTTTTTTTTTTTTGTAAAAAGCTAATTAATTTAAATCACTAATGTGAGCGAATTTTAATTAAATAATTAACTTTATCACTAAATTATTTATTATGGTTAGTTTTATATGACAATTTGAATTTAAGGATAAATTACTCAAATTTTGGCTTAAAAAAGCTAATTAATTTTTTTAGTAGAAAGAAATAAATATAAACCAAATTATTCACATATATAATCTGAATTTAAACATTAAATTTTAACACATTCATTATGTTTCTCAATTAATAATCAAATTTGAAATTTAAATGTAATATTTATATAATAATAATAACATAACATTAGATAACTATACTAAATAAATAGCTAATCGAGGTGGGGTCGGGGCGGGGAGCGGGGATGGGGAATGCATTCCCCGTCCCCGTCCCCGTTTAGCTCACAAGGAATTTTTTTCCTCCATTCCCCACCTAATCGGGGAATCCCCGCCCTGGGTCCCTGTGGGAAAATTGGACATCTCTATTCATAAACTTAATTTTTAAAAAAATAAAATAAAATAAATGGTTACCAAACGGGACATTTCATTCCAATAAAAGAGATCAGCAAATTGTCATCAAGAGGTTGAACAACAAAATATGATGTTGAGAAGAGCTTTTAATGGATCATTGGGCCACACAATCGGAGCAATTTTGTGAAGTTTGACTAAACGAGAACCATATAGACCAAATTGAAAATAAATTCGAACTATATAGACCAAATAATGAAAACTAAACCTAATCGATGGAGATTATTTTTTTTCTTTTTAAATGTATTGTAACTAAAGTGTGGAGTGAGGGAATCAAACCTCAAACCTCGAGGTCGATAGTATAAGTACTATGTCAGTTGAGCTACGCTCTTATTGGTTAATCGATGGAGATTTAAATCAAAACCATAGAGACCAAATTAAAATCTTACTCAAACTAAATTTTTAGCTGGACCCAAAAGAAGAGAGATTAGTAGTAAGAGTCAAAATAGGGTAAAAATAGGTGAGCCTCAAGTGAAAACAAAACGTTAGTATAAGGGTTGCATGCATATAAAATATTATGTATGTTAAATGAAAGGAGAGGGTGTTAGACACGCGCCAGCTTGGGAATTAGGGTTTGATTGAGAATATTTATTAAATGTTAATTAGGGTTAGCAATTTGAAGGGGGAACGAAGAAGATGGAAATAATATAATAAATAAGACCAATAAACGATCCCGAGAGAGGAAAATAATGGGAGTAATAAAATAGGGGATATTAGGTGCATTAGATTGCTCCCAAAGCAATGTTACTAATTAATTAATCATAATATAATATGATCTTGGGATATTCACTAGCTACTATTTTCATATGTTTAATTAATTAAATGTTAAAATATCATTTTCGTCACTATATTTTAGAATTTGTTCAATTTTAGTGTGGTACTTTTCAATAAATCTTAAATTTAATCTCTGAATATTAATTTATTTTTCTAAAATAGATTAAAATAATATAATTTATATTAAAAAAATATAATATGTGAATTTGTTTTCAAAATTTGTAGTGAAAATGCTAATTGATAACAAAAAGTTTTCCTTAAAAATCAACAAAGAAACTACTAGTGGGATTACATTTAAAGATTTATTGAAGGAGAAATATCTTTTTGATAATCCTAAGTTTTGGGTCTAGTTTTGATTTGTTCTCTTGGTTTCAAAATGTTACACATATTTAGTTATTAAGTTCTTAATTTGGTTTCATTTTAGTACTTAATTTCAAAATGTTATAATTTTACCTTTAGATTTGATTTTTTTTCCAATTTGGTCCTTAAATTTCAAGATTTATATTTTTAAACCTCAAATTTTTCATCAAATACTCATTTTTCAACCATTGACGTTAATGTCTATCAATTAATTTAAAATAAATATGAAGTTTAAAATTCTAAATTTAATTTTAATAGTGAAATCTAACGATAATTTTTTTAAATTAATTAATAAGCATTAATACTTAAGATGAGAAGTGAATATTTAGTGAAAATTTGAGGTTGTGAAACATAGGGACCAAATTGAAACATAACTCAAATTCCAAGGATAAAAGTATATCGTTTTGAAATCTAGAGACTAAATAAAAACTAGATCTAAAATTTATAATAAAAAATATTTTTCTTTTTATTAAAAATATAGAGATTAAAATGAAAGAAAGTTCAAAGTACATAGACTAAAATAATATTTAAACATTAATTATTAAAAATATAAAGGTAGAAGGGAGAGTGAAAAGAGGGAGCAACAATATTAAGTTGGGGTAGGGTTTAGTAGTTTAGGCCATGGTTTGGCATTTGCTTGCACATGTGACAGAGCATATATTGATCATCTTATGACCTCGATTTTGCCATTTTGTTGATTCAATTCTACGCTTTATCTCCATGGCCGTCCTCCCCTCGTGCTCTCCTCTCTCCTTTTGTCAACTCTCGATACGCGTTTAGATACGAATTCGGATTTCACGTCATAACTTCTTCGTTTCTAAATTTCATACTATGGTTTTTTTTTTTTTTAATATGGTATTTCCAATTGATAACAATTATTGATAGACTCTGTCATTGATAAACTTCTATTATGGATTTAAATTTTACTATATATATATACTTATAAATTCTTTTGCACTGTGTTATATCCGTTAATACTTTGGATTTGATTACTATATTTGCAATTGTCTCTTATTTATATCTACAAAAATTATTTTTGTTTAATTGACCAAAATGAGTGATCTATTAATGAATAAAAATAGTTTTCTAAATCAAATATTTTAATTTTTTACTTTTTTTTATTATAATTATTTATTGTTGTACTTATTTATTTTTTATATTAAATAATATTTGAGTCATGCTTCTAAAATATTCTAACATTAACTCTTGAATTGCGATGTGACTCTTAAATTTCGATTCAAAATAATAAAATTAATGAAAATTTGAAATTAATATCACAATTATTGTAGACAAATTTCTTACGTATGTTTTTGTAAGTTTTTGAAAGATTTTTGTTTTTATATTTTTTAAAATTAAAATGAATCTCAACATAAAAAAATTAGTTCTATATTTTTTTACCATATCAAAGCTATATCTTAAATAATTTAAAATCTTTTCACTTCTCCAATCTTCCTTTTGTCATTAACAATATTTTAATAAATTAAAGATGTTAAGATTTTCGTACTCATATGATCTTTGATTGGCAAAATAAAATTAATGCAGGATTTATAAAAATGTATAAAAACATTAAGTAGGTAATCAAATATATCAAACCCAAAACCAAAATATTATTTTTAATTATTAACTAATTAATAAAAAAAAACAATATTTTAGTTCAAATTAATATTTGAAATTAAATAGGCAATTTAAAATAAGGAAAATTAAAAAATAATATTGTTTTACTATACACCACTATAATAATTTTTTAAAAAAATAGAAAACAAATGGTTTATATTAAAGTTTGAAATTGACAATCAATTTTGTCTAAATAAAAATAAATAAAAGTGTTTATTCTTATTAAATAGTTAATACAAAATTTTAAAAAAAGGTAGTTTAAATTTAAATTCTAAATGAAGGACAGAATCAAATATATCCAAAAAAAAAAGTAATATTTTAAATTACTAAAGAACTAATATGAAGGTTTTGTAAAATTGAAAAAAAAATAATATTTTGATTTAAATTGAAGTTTGAAATTAGGTGGATAATTAAAGTATCCAAATTAAATTTTTTAAAAATATATATTTTTAATTATTAAATAATTAATTCAAAAATTTTAAAACCATTAGGTTTGTTTAGATTGAAACTTGAAATTAAATAAGTAATCAAATGATATAAGTAAAATAAAAGTTTAAAATTACGTAGGTAATCAAATGATGCTAATCAAAATAAAAATTAATATTTTCAGGATTTAAGTTTGCCTCTTTCGTCCTTTTTTATATTATTTTAATAATGTAATATATTTTAGCTATTAATTGTTAATTTACAATGTTAATTAATTACTTACTGATAAACCAAAATATAATTTAGAGTTTATCCTCTTCCATCAATGTAGTTTAATCTCTCTGGTACATAAATTGTATTTTGCAATTTTGAAATTAAGTTACATTTTAAATTTTACAAAAACACGTACAATGTTTAGATATATTTTTTAAAAAAATTCAAAGATATATTTAACATAAACTCATAAGGGGCAATTGCATGTATATCAAAATAGGATTTGATATTTGCAAGTGTGCCTTCACTTTTTCTTCTTTTGCAAATCTAGCAAACTAATCCACCCAAACATTAGAAAAGTAAAAGTCTAAAATATCTTATGTCGTTGATATACTCAGTATCAAGTATATTTGTTAAGTGATATAGCTTATGTTGAATATATATAGATGACATATTATTCATATACTTTATTTTAATTAAATTAGTTAATCAAGCATTTATTGATTGGTGTCTAATACACTCGTGTCTTATATTTGATATGCACTTGATACACTACTAGTATATACTTGATACCCTTGATACACTATTGATATACATCTGATACATTTGATACAATCCTAATATGCTACTGACATACATTTGATACACTATTGATATATACTTATACACTTAATACACTACTATATACACTTGATGCACTTGATACTCGTAAATGTCATCTTTATTTGATTCTTTCTATCTCTCTTTCTCTCTTTCTTTATCATTTGATACACTTGACTGATATACTTGATAATGATGTGCTTGATTGTTATATTTGATATACTAATCAATCATGCACTTATTTATATGTTGATAAACTTAATACAGTTGACTGATATATTTTATATACTTGATAATGATGCACTTGACTATAAATTACTGATAATAGTCAAAATTTACACTTTTTTATACACTTGTAATCTCTTGTTGACAAATTTTATTAATATATTAGTGCATATATTTAGTATATCAACAAAGTTACTTTAGTTTTTGTTATTTTTAGTAAATCAATGTGAATATTTATCACAAGGTATATCCTACAACTAATTTACTTTAAATTTGGTATATCAATTTATAGAATAACTTAAATCAAAGAAAAACCCCGCAAATCAAACAAAAAATAGAATCAAATCAATCAAAGATCTATTCCAATTGAAAAGATTAATAAAAAAAAAATATTGAGAATACAACAACATTTAATTAAAAAAAACATAATAAAAATAAATAAGTAAACTGAAAATTAGGTATAGAGAAAAGAATATTAAAGGAGAAAAAAAAAACAGTAAACTTGAAATTAGGTATTAAAGAAGAATATTAAAAGTAGTTGCATGTGATATGAAATATATGAAGAGAAAAATTAAGAAAGAAAATTGGGAGTGAAAGATTGATTTTGTTTATTTATTTATTTTAGATTGGGTAGGAGTGAGGTTAGGTAGGATAGAAAAACAAAAAAGCAAAAAAAAAACGTATATAATAAAGATAAATAGAATTTAATAGTTTTGCTATATTTATAAATGTGAAAAATTGAAGACAAAATTGCAAATATGTTAATTACTTTTGCTACCCAATACAATTTCCCAACTCATGATTCTCAATATAATACTAATCCAAAGTTATCTATGTATAATTGTCAATAAACACTAATCCTAACTTATTGATGTGTAATTTCCAATGTATATACTAATCATAACTTACCTATGTCCAATATATACGAATCCTAGATCATTTACTGAATGTTAGTATGGTTATGCTATTTTATTGTTTTAATTTTTCAATTTTAGGGTATGTTTGGTTTAATTTTTTGAATGTTTGAAAAAAGTCAAGTATTTGACAAATCACTCAAATTAGCTTTTGATCTTTCAAAGTATATTTTGAACAGCTTTTATAAAAAGAGTTTAAATAAAATTTTCTTTTTCGATAAATCCAAAACATGGTCTTAGAATTAGCGTTTTAATTTGTTTATAAATGTGACTCATATTTAGTATTTAACTAGGATGTTTATTTAAAATGAAAAATTGAAAACAAATTTAAATTGGTGTGAAGTTGAGGAATACAA
This sequence comes from Benincasa hispida, assembly GCF_027475165.1. Taxonomy (NCBI): domain Eukaryota; kingdom Viridiplantae; phylum Streptophyta; class Magnoliopsida; order Cucurbitales; family Cucurbitaceae; genus Benincasa; species Benincasa hispida. Next base: position 13,110 of record NW_028325407.1, read on the forward strand.
CAGGAACATGGATACTATTAAAATAAATATAATATAATATAATAATAAATTAAACATAATATATAAATAAACAAAATAAAATAAATTAGCAAAATATAAAATATATCTAAATTCTCCACTTTCTCTCATTTTCAAGAAATTTACGTGTGTGTTTTCCAAAACCCACGAAATGACATTATTTATAAGCAATTTGGCAAGTAAGAGGTGGATTTTATGGATACTAATAATGTATAATGTTGTGACACATGGACAACACTTTGGGAAATGAGGGCATGACACATGGTCAATGGATACTAAGCATAAACATCTAATGGGCATCTATTATCATAATATTTTTAATACTCCCCTTAGATGCCTATTATATATATGAAATATGTCTTGTTAAAACCTTACTAGGAAAAAAATCCAATGAGAAAAAAAATCCTAATAAAGGGAAAAAGTGCATATTTCATATAATTTATACTCCTAAAAAGTATATTTACTCCCCTTATGGAAACATCACTTGAGATCTCCGAGTCGCCACATTCCAATATTTTGCACCAATTTCTCAAATGCTGCAGTTGGTAATGATTTTGTAAATAAGTTTGCTAGATTATCTTTCGAACAAGTTTATTACATAGTGATGTTGCCTTTTTCTTCAAGATCATGAGTGTAGAAAAGCTATGAAATATGTTTTGTTCTATCTCCTTTGATTTGGGATATGCATGTTGTGTTGTATTCGTATAATATCGTTGGAAGATTTTTACTAGAAGACAAACCACATGTTCCACGAAATGTGCTGAGTCATTGATCTTAGTCATACACATTCTCGACTAGTCTCGTGAATTGCAAGAATTTCAACATGATTTGAGGAAGTAGTCATCATGTTCTATTTCACTAACTAATATGGTACAACAGTTCCTCCACATGTAAATATATAACCTGTTTGAGATCTAGCTTTGTGTAGTCAGATAAATATCTATAATTTGCATAACTAACCAGATCAAAATTTGATTTATTTGAATAAAACAAACTCATATCAATTTTTCCTCGAAGATAACGGAGTCTATATTTAATACCCTTCCAATGTCTTTTTCTTGGAGAAGAACTATATCTTGCTAATAAATTTACTGAAAATGCAGTATCTGGTCTTGTATTATTAGCAAGATACATAAGTGCACCAATTGCACTAAGATATGGTATTTCAAGACCAAGAAGTTTTTCATTATCGTCTTGAGGTCGAAATATATCTTTCTTCATATCTAGTGAAGAACTTCCATTGGAATGTTTAATGAATGTGCTTTGTCCATATAAAACCTTTTCAAAAATTTTCTTGTATAATTTGACTGATGGATAAATATCTCATCTACTAAATGCTCAAATAGTAAGCTAAGACAAAATTTTGTTTTTCCGAGATCTTTCATCTCAAATTCTTTCTTAAGATATTCTATTGCCTTTGAAAGCTCTTTAGGAATTTCAATTATATTTAAGTCATCAACATATATAGTTATAATAACAAATCTTGATTGTGATTTCTCTATAAAAATATATTGACTTATTAGATTGTTTTAATATTTCTCTTTCAACAAATATCCACTCAGGCGATTGTTTCAATTCATATTACGATCTCTTTAACTTTATTGAATGCAATTCCTGGGAATTTGATTTATATGTTTCAGGCACTTTTAAATCCTTCTGAGATTCTCATATAAATGTCATTTTCAAGAGATCCTATAAATATGTTGTGACTACATTCATAAGATACATGTCCAGAGTTTCATACACAATTAGACTAATTAAATATCTTAATGTAATTACATCCACCATCGGAGAATATGTCTCCTCATAATCAATACCAAGTCTTTGTGAAAAATCTTGTGCAACTATTCTTATTTGACTTCACTCTATTTGTTTTACAAATACTCCATTTATATCCCATATATTTGACATTCTCTAATGTCTGGACCACTAATCCTCACGGTTTGAAAAATGAGTTATTTATATTGAATTGTTTCTTTCCACATAAGTCAATCCTTTCTATGTCGATCTTTTCCATACTCACTTTCATAAATAATATCATGAGTAATATTGTATGCAAAAATGTTGTCAACTTATATAGTTCCATAATTTATTGAGATCTCATTATTATCCTCATTTACTCTAATATCCTTATGAGTACTCATATCTAGGATTTCTTCTAGAATATTCATATTTTTAACTGAGTCATTTATCGGCAATTTCTTTTTCGAGGATTTTTATCTTTGGAACCGAGTGGTCTATCACGCTTCTGGCATGTCCCAGACTCATTAGTGACAACTTACTGCATTTAATGAAGTATTTGCAGCTGGTATATATGACTTAGTCACTTTCTTAGCTTTTATAAATGCAACTAGTAACTGATTTGTTATATTTGCAAATGAACTATTTTCTGAACTTCAGGTACACATTAATCTGTATGGAGATCTAAATGAGACAATAACGATGCATTTCATGTAATTTATTTTTCCCACTTTTTAATTCCTCCCTCTAATGTTGAAAGTTTTGTCTCATTAAAATGACAATCAGCAAATTGTACAGTAAATACATCACAAGTCATGGGTTCAAGATATTTAATAATTGATGGGGAATCATATCCAACATATATTTCTAATCTCCTTTGAGGACCCATCTTAGTACATTGTGGTAGAACAATTAGAACATATACTGCACATCAAAAAATTCTCATAAGGAAAGTATTTGGTTCATGATCATAATCTAATTGTAATGGAGAGTACTTATGATAAACTACTAGCTTAATGCGTACAATTGACGCCGCATGCAAAATAGCATGTCCCTATATAGATGTAGGAAGCTTAACTCTTATAAGCAATGGTCTAGCAATTAATTGCAAACGTTTTATGAATGATTCTGTTAAACCATTTTGTATATGAAATGAGCTACATGATGTTCAACGCTTTTCCGATTGACATACAATAATTATCAAAAGCTTGGGATGTAAATTCAACAGCATTATCAATACGAATGGTATTAATTGTACAATCAGGAAATTGTGCTCTTAACTTAATTATTGAGCAAGTAATCTTGCAAATGCAAGATTTCGACTTGATAATAAGCACACATGTGTCCATCTGCTGGATGTGTATTAATACCATAAAATATCTAGATGGTCTACTTGATGGGTTAATAGATCCAAGTATACCACCATGAATTCGTTCTAAAAATGTATGGGATTCAATTCCCACTTTAGCTGGTAATGGTTTAATTATCAATTTTCCTTGAGAGCAAGCATCACATGATAATGCATTAGATTAAAGAATCTCTTGGCTCTTCAATGGATATTCATTTGAATTCTCAATAATTCTTTTCATCATTATAAACCCTTGATGACCTAATCTGTCATGCCAAATTGTAAATAGTCCGGATTCATGAACTTCAGGTTCATTGTTGCATATGTTTCAATTACTCATATATGAGTATAATATAATTCAGAAGATAAAGTCGACAACTCTTCCAATATACGTTTTTCAAATGAGATAGTAGATACGATATAAAGATACTTCATATTATTCTTTTATCAGTTTCAATATGTTAACCATTGCAATATATCTCTTAAAACTAAGTAGATTTCTCTTTAATTTACTAGAGAACAATGCATTGTCAATTGTAAATTTTATTCCTCTAGGCAAAATAATATTTTCTTTTTCAAACCCTTCAATCAAGTTTGCTGAACCTGATATTGTATTGGCTTTTGCTTCCAGCATTGTTAGTTTAAAAAAATATTTTTCTACTTGTAAGTATTGTATGTATAGTTGCCCTGTCTACTAGACATAAATCTTCTTTACTCATTTTTTAGTCACCCAACATATGAAAATGATCTAGGTTCTTCATTGAAATAAAATAATTACAATAAGAAAAATAATACTTGGAATATACAAAGGTTAACACCTACTGAGAGGAGAGAAAAAACAATATTAAGTCTAGATATTTTCAAAATCAAAAGTGAAGGAACCCTAATGAAGGGACCTTGAGCGGAAGCGGTGTGCAAAACAACATCAACCCCAACAAAAGGAAACACTTGATGTTCCATCAATTCTGCCAATTTTCTCTTCAGGAGATTCAAAGAAGTCTGTCACATCCAAATTTGTCATATGGGATGGGTCAAATATGTCATTATCCTGGTATGCAAAATTTACTTCCACGTTTTTCTCTTTTTCCTTCAAGGATGCTTGATAGAGATCAATTGAGTATTTTTCCATACGACATGTATGTGACGATGCATTCCACATCAGAAGTATTTATTTTCAACACTTTTTGAACTCTTATCTTGGGGAGTTTTTTCTTTGTGATCATCATTTTGTGTTTTTTTTTTTAAAAAAAAGTTCGAATGATTAGAACAATCACCACGAAAATAATAATTATTCATTCCCTTGCCACGGTCATGACCTCGACACGAACACGAACTTGATCACGATTATTATTAAAATTTACAACATTCACTTCAAAGAATGGTATCGTTCTGGTTGGTCGAGATTCATGATTTTTCATTAATAACTCGTTTTTTTATTCGGCCACGAGAAGACATGAAATTAGTTCAAAATACCATTAAAAACCTTTCTCTCGATATTTCTACTATAAGAGCATATCCAAAATATAAAAAAATATATCTTATCTAACATATTGATTTAAAATTTTGGAGCCTCAAATACATCTATTTACAATGAGCTTAGGAAGAAAAATTATTTTCTGATGATCACATTTTTATGGCATCCAGGTGTATTTTGGCATCAAACACTAATGACAATTAATTATTACCATTAATATCAAATGCTACAAATTCTAATTTTATAATATTTTCATAGTAATACTATTATAATATTAGAAATTTAATATATGCCAAATATGTAAAATAATATTTAATTTATTAATTATAACGAAGAGAGAAAAACTAACATACCTTTAGGACCTACCTTTAGCAAGGAAAATGGTAGGAACTCGTATTGATAACGTGTCGTGAACTTGAGTACCACAATGAAAATACGATACCAATAAAATATAACATTAAAAATAAATATAATATAATATAATAATAAAAATAAATTAATATTAAAATAAATTAAACTTAATATATAAATAAACAAAATAAAATAAATTAGCAAAATATAAAATAAAAAACTTCTCTAAATTCTCATTCTCCAATTTTCGTGGAATTTGCTCAATGTGTGTCTGCCACTATTTATAGGCATTTTGACAAATAGAAGGTGGATTACATAGACACTAATAATGTGTAATATTAAGACACATAGACAAAATTTTGAAAAATGAGGCATGACACATGGTCAAGGGACACTAAACATGACTATTTAATGAGCATCTATTATCATAATATTTATAATATAAATTAAGTTTTAGATTTTTTTTTTTTACATTTGTTGAATACAAATAATGGAATTTGGATATTCGATTGAAAATTGTGTTTACTATTTACGGGATTAACCATTTTAGTGGATAGATTTAGGGTGTGTTTGATTTAATTATTCGAATGTTTAATTTTGAAAATAAGTCATTTTGAAGGAAAAAAATTGAAATGTTTGACAAACTACTCAAAAAAGCTTTTGAAACACTGGGTGTATTTTAAACCGTTATTATCAAAAGAGTTTAAATAAAAAAATAATTTTTTTTGAAAAACATTTTTTTTTCTTTTGTCGATCCAATCATGCGCTTAGGTATTTTTCAAAAGTTACTTTTTTAAAAAAATTTTAAAATTTTGGCTTAGATTTTGAAACCATTTCTTAAAAAACTAGATGATAAAAAAAAAATCTACAACAGATGAAAGTAGTGTTGTATAATCTTAAAATTTAAGAATTAAAGAAAACAAAATGATTATGAAATGTGACGCGTTCAAATACTTATCAAATGGGATCGTTAGCGATAGAAAATTAGTATTCTGCTTAAAAAAAAGAGAAATAAATAAAAAGAAAGTAGGGAAGTATTCCAATGCTAATGATAGGCTATAAAGTTGAAACGTAAGATATTAAATTCCTTTTTCCACTTAAATTCTGGAAAATTTAGAGAATGAGTTGAATAAAATAAAAAAAGCAATAGTACTAATAATAATAATAATAATAATAATAATGGTTGGAAAAATTCAATTACGTAAATATGAGACCTTCAACCGAACAACAGAATTAAGGAAGATAGAGAGGGTAACGAAATTAAAATTGACGCAAAGAATGTCAGCCAACTCCTACTTTCTACGTATCACTTCTTACTTCCTCATTTTACACAACAACAATATATATATATATATAACGTTAATAAAGGGAATAACTTGTAATTTACTACATTTTTCAACCTACTTTGGCTTTATGATTGATCTCTTTCTTCAACAAGACAAACACAAAGTAAAGGTAAAATTACTTCCTTATTATTAAACTTGTGTTTCGTGTTTTCATAATATTATAATTTTACCTTTTAGGTTTGAGTTTTATTTCAATTTTATTCATAAGTTTAAAGATTTAAACTTTTAATAATGTTAGAATTTTCACTTAACATCCCCTTTTTGTTTTTGTGTTAATCTATGTTAATTAATTGAAAATAATTAAGTTTCATGATTTGCCATCAATGTTAAAATTAAAATTAAAATTTTGTTTCAAAATTATTTTAAATTAATTATTAGACATTGATGTCAAATACTGAAAGTGAGTACTTAGTGAACAATTAAAATTTAAAAGTGTAAATTTTAAAACTTTGGGACTAAACTGAAACAAAATCTCAAGTAAAATGATAACATTTTGGATTAACTTTGTAAATGACCATAAGTACGATTGCCATAACCATTGGACAAATATATCAATTTATATGATTTTGTATTAATTAAAACTTCAAATTAATTATTAGATGAATTTAAATTCTAAATTTTATAAATAAATCATTTAAGTTGGGTGGATGCTTATAATATAATAAAAATAATAATATTTTAATTTATCTACAAAAATGTAAAAATGTTTATTCATTAATTTAAATATTATTTTTTTATATATAAAATTTTTCTAGAAAGTATTCATCAATATTTTCATCTGCGCTTAACCTTAAAATTTTCATCGACATCTATATTTTAAATCTTGATATAAACCGACCCTCATTTAAGTTTTTTTTTTTTTTTTTTTTTGAGAAATAAGAAAAAGAAAAGGCGATTAAATGATGGAAAGCAAAAGAAGGGTAACTTTTGCATTTATCAATTGGATGTTCTTTGTAGTTATTTTCCCTCAACAATCCCTTTCCTGTAAAGGAGAGGCACAGTTGCACTAAACGGCGACGTTCCAAATAGCTCCATTGCCTTCTCCACATAGCTTATGAACTTCCTTCATCCTGTCCACGGATTCACAAATCCCACTGCATGACCAATCAAAAGTCGCCACGCATACATTCCCTCCATTCGATTTTGGCTCGCAATCTATTATTTAAACCCAAAAATCCAACCATAATTAGAAGATTAAATATAAACACAACCATATACTTTTAATTAAATACAAACACAACAATCCTTTTCTTTGGGTGTTCACCGACTAAGTTGAGTTGGGTTATAGTATCTAAATGGGTCAAGTTAGTAACTCAAGTAATCTAAATATGGTCTCCAATCTAATCCTTAAAAATTTGGCTTAAATTGAGTTAAATTGTCGAGTTATTATTATTTTTTCTTAGGTTATTTTCAAATATAAGAAAATGGACCAAAATATTTACAAATATAACAAAATTTTACTATATATCTGTGATAAACTGTTATCTATGTTTTTTTCTATGTCATGATAGACACATATAGTAATCTATCGCGATTTATCGTAAATAAATTATGATATTTTAGTATTATTTGTAAATATTTTTTTTTAACAAATTTGTTATGAAATAATTTCTTTTTCTTCTTAATTTAAAATACTTAAATTTATAAATTTATCTACAATACGTATCTAATAACTAAAATCTCATAAAACTAAACTCTTACATATCAAATATCTATAATATTTATTACAAATTTTATACCAAAACATTCTTGAAAGAAAAAACATAAAGAATTCGCAAATTCATCGATTTTAAAAAATATATATTTTTATTAATATATATGTAATTCGGGTTGGGTTGGGTTGGGTCAACCCAATTTTTTTTATTCAACCATAGACCCAATCCAACCCAAGAAAAATAGAAAACATTCAACGCAACCCAATCTAAAAACAAAATTAATCCAATCCAACCCTTATAATTTGGGTCGTTCGGATTGTCGGGTCATTTGAACACCTCTATTTTCTTCCTTCATATTTTATTTTCTTTTAAGGTTAAGTGGTAAATTTTGTCATTATAGTTTGGAGAAAGTTAAAATTGAATCTCTATAGTTTACTATTAGAATTTAGTTCCTTTGATTTGAATCCCTATTGTATGGATTATTTATGAGCATTTCATCAAACCATAAAAACTATTTATAAAATTTTACCAGACAATAAACATGAACTTCTAGCATTTATAACCATAGAGATTAAATTTCTAACTTTATTAATTATAGAGCCCAAATTTGTAATTTAATATTTTTCAATTATTATTTTGAATATTAAAATTTTGAAAATTTTATTTTGATACCTTATTTACCTACACAACCCAATGATTTTTTGTTTTAAAAATTAACCTTATAAATCCGATTTCTTTTTAGATTTTTAAATATCGTCGAGAGAAGATGGTTAAGGCATCGAAAAAGAATTTGGAAGAAAAAACTTTTTTAGTAGCCTATCGCGACGGTATGTTGAAAAGCGTCGCGAAAGGAGGTTTCTCCCGACGATTTCTAACCCCGAGCCCCAGCACTCCATCCCCCCTCTACTTTCCCTCTTTTTCTTTTACCACTGTTCGTTCTATTCGATTTTGTCGTCCATCGTAAATGTACAATTTTTTTTTTTCTGTTTGTTTGTTTTTTCTTTCAGAGATTTGAATGTTAGTATTTTATTTTTAAATTTCTCTCTAAGTTTATTTATTTAGTTTGTTTATTTTAGAAATTTGAAATGATTTAGATGAGGTTGACTATTCTTATTGGGAATTTGAAGTATTTTGTTTATTAATTTTAGTAATTTACAATTTTGTAGTATTTTACTTTTTTTATTTTGAATTGATATATTCTAATACCACAAATTTATTAGCAAAAACATAATATAAACTCTTTAGCATAAGTGGGTATTGAGATGAAAGATTTGGTTTGAGATAGTTTGATTGTTATTATGTTTTAGTTAATTGTTGTTATTTGTGTGTTGATAGTGGATGAGTGAACTTGATATTAGTTTTACGCTTTAATTATTTTATTATTATTATTTAGTTTTAATACTCTTAATTTCAAGTTGAAGTGTTAGATATATTTTTGATTAGTTATTATATTTATATGCTTGTTAAATTAGGGGAGGTGTGGGGACATTTGAGTATTTTTTAGATAATTTGGGTTAATTTATTGTTGAATTATATGTATGTTTGGAATGGTTGAATATTGAATTTGAATAAGTGGAAGTTCACTATCTCTTGCCATAAATCCTAAAAATACATAGAAGCACATTTTCTTTTTCAAGCAGTTCAATGGTAGAGAAAAGAAGACCTATTTAACATTATTCATTTGTTTAATAATATTATAGAGGAGCAACGAGTTGAGATAAAATCCTTAAAGGCAAGAATGGGTGAAATAGAAGTAAAAAGGCAAGCTGAGATAGATGACTCGAAGTCATGGTCTTACAACTCATGAAATCACAAGGAGATATATTGAAATAGGTATGGACTCTTCAACTTTAGTAGTAAATGAATATGTTGTTATCATGCAGTTATGGTAATAATATAGATGTATACAATACTTTAAGTTTAAGTTGAATTTTAATATATTTGAGATTGGTATATGATATATTGAGTTTGAGATTAAAGTATGTATGGGGGGAGTGAGGATTGCCTAAAGTTTGTTCGAATTTTGTTAACGTTCTTAGGTTGAGTTTAAAGTTGGTATAGAGGTAAATGCATAGTTATGTTTAAGTTTGAGTTGAGTTTCAAGTTTTATATTGAGTTTAAGATTGATATATGGATAAATTTCTTGAGTTTGAGATTAAGTTTAAGATTGATATATGAATATTGAGTTTGAGATTAAAGTGTGGGAGAGGGAAGGAATTGCCTAAAGTTTATTTGAATTTGTTAATGTTCTTAGGTTGATATATGGATAAATGTATTGATTAATATATGGATAAATGAATAGTCATGTTTATGTTTTATATAAATGTTGCTAAAGTTAATTATTTAGTGGCATTAATATTATTTAAATTTGTATTTTGTAGGTATCTCAAGGTTTGTGTTCAAGATGCATCTCTGGACGATGAAAGTTAGGTTGTAGATTTGTATGTTGTAAGTATTTCGGAGTATATGTTGTGTCGATATTATGTAATGTTTTTCGATGTTTATGTTTCGTGGATATAATGCAATGTTTAAGATAATCTTACTTTTAGTTGTTTTGTGGAGATTATGTAATGTTTAAGAAAATTAATTAAATGTATTAGTTGTTTCATTATAGTTTATTTTACTAAATTTGTAAGATTCAAATACGTTTGATATTCAGTAGATAAGATTTTTTTTTTTTTTCTAAAAAAAGACCATTTTTGACACCCACTTTAAACGTGTATGGGAAAAATAATAACTATTTTGATATTTTTTTTTTTTACCTTTTTTCAACACTATTCCAATATGCCGCAAGGAAAAGTAGCCTTTCCTAAAATAGGTTGACGTCGGGAAATGCAACTTTTTTCGATGCTATAATTGTGAATTTGGCATCGGGAGAAGTTATTCTCACACAAATTTGGAATTCTCCCCATGCTTAGAAAGTGTCGTAGGCAGAAGGTAGTTCTCCCGATGCTAAAAAACTAATTTCTAGCATTGGGAGAAACGCCTTTTGCTAAAACACTATCTAAGCATCAGGAGAAACCCACCCCACTTCTCCCGTCGGGAAATCTATTATTCCCGACGACGAAACTTTTTTACGTCAAGAGAAGGTTTTCTCGATGAGGCTTTCTCGACGACCAAACCGACAGTAAAATTGGTGTTAGGAAAGCTTTCTCCAATGTTTTTTTTGACTTTTTCCGACGCTTTTTGCCATTGAAAAAAGCCAGATTTCTTGTAGTTAGAGAATTATGATCATCGTGAAGAGAATAAATACAATAAAAGAATGTGAATTCTTCAAATATCTTATCAAGGTGAAATTTGTTGGAATTTTTTTTTTTTTTACAAATTACTAGAAGAGTGGAATCTCACATCCAAAAAGAAATAGGAAAGTCATAAGTTCCTATTTCTAAAAGGAATAGGATTAAGTTCCTATTTCAAAAGGAAATTAGAAAGTAACGAGTTCAAAGTAACATAAAAAGGATCCTATTTGCTTTGTTTTCAAGTTGTCCTAGTTAGAAACATTGTAAAATTTTGAGAATGAAAAATGACGTGATTGATACAAAGTTTTGGGACAACACTATTGTAATTGGGATCAGAGAGAGAATTCAGTACGGTTGCATGAAAATCCCATAGTAGATTTCTTTCTAGTAGTAGTGGTTTGTTTTTGTTTTTGTATTGTTTTATTTTTTTTTTTCAGTTTTGGAGTTTTTCATGTACATTCATTTGTATTTTGTATTTTTGTTGTTTTCTCTTAACACTTTCACCCTTTTAGTTTCTCTATTTTTATTATCCTTTTCTTACTTATGTTTTTAAAAATCAAGTCAAGTAGTGTAATTAATAAAAGTAATTTTTAACTTTTTTTTTTGAATTTGACTAAGAAATCAAATGTATATTTAAGAAATACAAAAATTGTAGTAATAAAATTGGGAGGTAATAAAATAAATTACAAAAACAAAAAAGCAGAAATAAAGTCATCATTAAATGGAACCTTAGTTTTTTATTTTTAAAAACATTTGGTGCATCCTACTAGGCTATATCCATCTTTTCGGCCGTCCAAAAAACACTCCATCAAAGTGTGTCATGTGACAAATTGAAAAACATTATTTTTAGAAAGGAGCATGTGATTAGGTATATTTCCTTTTATTTTCGAGTTTTGAAAATTAAGCTTTCGAACACTACTCTCACTCCTGAATTATTTGTTTTGTTATCTATTTTTCAAAAACGTTTTCAAAATCTAACCCAAATTTTGGAAACAAAAGAACTGTAGTATGTAATACGTGTATTTGCTTTTAGAATTTGGCTAAACATTCAATTGTTTCTTTAAAAAGAATGAAAAAAATGATAAAAATATAGTGGACAAACAAATAAAAACATTATGATCTAACTATGAAAATATGTTTGAAAAGAGAGTCAGATCCTTTGCCCCATTACAACTATTCAATTCGAAGTGATTGTACGATAGAGTGATATTTTCTTTCGTGTATGGTTATGATTTAGACTATAGACATGAAACATCACAATTTAATGGTGGACAATTACATTCTTTGTCCTTTAAATGTTCATAAATTCCTATTTTTTACTTTCTATGCAAATAATTACAATTGTTCAGATAAAACTATATAAAAGATTATTTTATTAATTAAAATATTTTTATTAATTTAAATTTCTATTTTATTGATTAAAAAGTGTATGAAAGTTGAGGTTAATGTAAGGTGACCTGGAGGTGTGCCACAACACATAGAACGATCGTCAACATGTTCGACCTCTAAGCCAATTAACCAAGCTCCCAACGACACGTCTTCATTTGCATATCTATGTAATATTGGACTAAACCAAAAAAAAAAAAAAAGAATTTACTTCGTTAGAAATGGTCAAAAGAAGAAAAAGAATGGAAAAAAAAAAAAGATAGGGTTATAATTTACTTACAAATTAAGGGAAATGTAGGCAGCAAGGTCTTTAGAAATGGCATAGATTTGGCCAGTGGCATGCCTGAAATACTCATTCCCTTTTTCTCCAAATTTCCAATGCTCTGGCTCATGATACTTCAATCCCCTGCTCATCCATTTTTCCATATATTAATACCAAATCTTTTCCCATTAATGTTTTCAAAAGAACCTTCTGCGAAATATCAATTTTGACGATTTAGTCGAGGATCCTGAACTTTCAATATCATCAAATTTGATTATGGACTTATAATGTTGTATTGTAATTTCAACTCGATGATACGTTCTCGCTCTAAGTATCATTACAAAAGTTCGCCTTATTTTTATGTAAAATTTTATTTTATTGAACTAAGTATCATTAAAAAAATGATTTTAACCAAACTAAACTGATGCATACCGAATTACGATAGTTCAAAATCGGACTGAACTGAATCGTGCACACATGAAAAAAATGACGAGAGAGAAGAAAACTCACTTTTGAGAGAGAACTGGGCCTGACTTCATGCAGCCCATGTAAATCCTGGGCTTGGACCTATGCCGTTCTAGCACTGTCACCAACGCACCTACACACAAGCCTCCACTTTTGAATATTCCAAAAATGTCCTTATCTTTATAAAGTTTCTAAACATTCAATTTTATATTTAATGAACTTTTTTAAGCTTTCATTTTATTTCTAAATGTATCACCGAACTATTCTACATTTTTTCTTACATAAAACGAAAGTTCAGTGTTTTATTAAATATTAATTCAATTTTAAGACAAGCAAAATTTTAAATTCTTAAAAAAAAAAATTGATGTGAGCATATCTTAACTAATATATTGATGTGTAATGATAGAAAAGTTCGTATTAAATCCAATACTAAAAATATTTATAAATTTATTAAATGTAAAATTGATAGTTCAAGCTATATTTGATATTATTTTATTTTCTATTTTATGTTTATTAAAATTATGCTGGTTATTTCAGCTTTTCTTTTTATAGGCTTTTCACATCCTCTAAGAATATATTCGATTTCTGAGTTAAATTTTAAAAACAAAATAAATATTTAAAACAATGCTTTAAACTTTTGTATTTAATTTATTTCAACATGTACTTAAAAGATTAAGTTTCGAGTACCACTTAAATGTGCTCAGTTTTATGTATTTCAATCTCATGACACAAAAAAACAAATATATATTTTTTAAAAAATAAGAACATTTTGCTATATGATAAATTATGAACATCAAACAATTAGGTGAGACGCAAAAATAGGTTAGACATACACTTTATTTTTCTTAAGTTTTAACATCCTTTTTTTAAAAAAAGAAATTTTTTTTAAATAAATTGCAATCAACTTATCTTTGCACGACTTGTGTCATGTGTCAAACTTTCTTTATAAATAATACTTAGATGCAACTTAAGTTGCATTTTATATTTTCTCTTCTTTTACTCATAGAAAAGAGAATTTTTTTTGATAATTTTTTAATTAAAAAAATTTTCACGGGACAATTTTGATGCTGCTCTCTTTTTAAAATAAAATAAAATGTTTCTATGCATAACGTATAAAATTCAAACGAACTCAAAGAGCTTTGTTTGATTACCCAAATTGACATGAACATCGTCGTCAACCTTCACGTAAAACTCCGCCGCCCACAGAGCCGCCGCCGTGGTGAAATACAGCCGCGTCTTCGTCGACAATTGATGGTAATCTTCCACATGCCTCAGTCGCAGAAAGTCACCATGCTCTTCCTCCTCCTCATCTATGGCTCTATCCAATGCTCCACCAGGTCTTCCGCTCTTTCCTATGACGAATCGGACCACAATCCCTTTCTCTTTCTCTAGTTTCTTCAACGATTCTCCTGCGCCGATCATCAATTGTTCAATCCGACGCCGATTTCTCAGTGAATTTTTGTTTTCGAGTTAGGGTTTCGGTTTTACGGACCTCGAGGCATCCATGTTTCTCGAATCGAGTCCCGGCGTTTCTTGCTGCTGAAAGCCGTATTGATTCCGATCACCACAAACGCTTTCTCCGGAGGCAGCGGCCTCGGATTCCTCCCGTTCGTTCGTGATAGTGCCATTTCCATCTCCCAATTTCCGAACGTTTTCTCCAGAGATCTGACGAAACAAAGCTTCAAAAAGAGAACTCAACAGAATATCAACATAATTTCGGTACAATCTATTCTCCTTACTGAAGAGCTTGATGCGTTTTTGTAACTTCCACCATAATATCCTGATCATTCGATTCCACTAGTTTCTGCAGAAGAATAAAAACAATCACATTAACATTACTGTTTTACATTGTGCAAAAAAGGAATTCGAAATTAGTTAAACTCACTCGTTTATGGTCGCAATCTGTAGTGGCTGCCTCAAGATTTTCAAGATGGTTAAGAAACTGAGGATCTTTGGTTTGAATTCTGGTGCGGCCAGTGAAGAGCGATCCTGCAAGAAAGCTTGCAAAGCAGAGGACCAAGGTGAGTTTACCATTCATTGGCTTTCCCCTCATTTTTCTGCGTTTCTGCTTCCTGTTTAGCAACTAAAATTATTCAGCTTCAACTACAAATTCTCATTGCTTGCTTGCAATGGTTACTTATAATTCATTTATGCATATACATATAGACAGATAGATCATAGAGTTTAGGGATTGTGTCTTCATTTGTGGATTCATTGGGTTCATGAAGCAATCAAAATAAATTCTGGGTTATGATGGGATGTTTGAGATTTGAACATATCATATGGGGGATCTTTAAGATGGGAATGATGAGATGTTTTTATATGAATTATGATTGAGTATTGAGTGAAGAGAGGCTAGTAATGGGGGAATGCCTAAAAATTGAATTAAAGTTGAAGTAAATGCAATTAGGCAAAGGCAGCGAGAAGGTGGAAGAGGTTGGCAAATGGAGGCTTATAAAGTTTAGATGAGTTGAAAATAGCCAAACAATGATCAAAAGTGAGTGTAACACAAGTAATTAGGTAATGTACCTTGAAAAGTAATGATGGGGATTAAATTGAGGAATTAATTAGAGAGAGAGAGAAAGTGAGGAGGGATTTTGAAGTTTTGAGTTTGGGAATTGAATGATTGAATGAAGATTATAAGAGGAGAAGAACTGAAGAAGAGTGGAATGAAAGATCTAAGAAGAGGGTTTAAAGTGTAGGGAGGTAGTTAAATCATGTGTAGTGTGTGGCCCAACAAACTGTCTGCTAAACCTTAACATTCAAATTCTAAGCCAATTCCTCTGTTTCTGGGAAGCACCTACGTATACACTCTCTCCTAACTTAGCACACATTTTCACTAATCTTTATATTATTTGGATGTCGAGAAAATTCGTAGAATTTTAGCCTTTTAGGGCTATTTGAATTGCTATATGAATTTTGTTTTAAGTTTTTTTAGATTCATTTGACAAACTTGTTTTTTTAAACTATTTTTGTTTTTGGTTTTTAAGTGATTTAAATAGTAGAAATTTTGAAAACAACATTTTTGTTTTGTATTTACGTTATTTTGAATTTGAAATCTTGAAAGGTGGAGTTATATTTAAGAAAGAGGATAAGAATTTATGAATATAGTATTTCATATCATAAATCTATTTCATTTGTGTTAAATTAAAAAATATATAAATTAATATGTTATTAAATAATATGATATTGTATAGTAGTAATCATATGCCAACACGAGCATATTTTAATCACTTGTTCTTTATTGTTTCCTTTACATGGTTATCTAGTTCTCTGAAGTGATTGATTAAAATTCTAGTTGTAAGTTTGACATTAGAAACTCTCTCCTTGTGCTGGAGGTTGACAGAATTTGGTTTTATGATATTCATAATTTCCTCAAATTAGGAATTAACGATCCTTACGTTACTATCGAGACGAGGAAGCTAAAGTCCACCATCGTTCAGCTCAATTATAAAGAAAAATTAAAAAAAAAAAAAAAAAAAAAAAAAAAGAAGAAACCTATATAAGTAAGACCATAGATAATTCAACTCAATGTTTGACTTATCAATTTTATAAGTTGGTGTTAAATAACTCAACTCCCCTAACTTCAAGAGTGTTTACCATTGAACTTTGAACATTTATTGACAAACTTCATATTTCCCTCTTTCTCTCCATCTCTCCAATGTTTTCAACGATTCCACCCGTCGGTCGCTGCTAACGACCGACTTCGACGACAATAATCGCTGGTGACATGCTCCAACAATCATCTTCGGCGAGTACCTTTCATTTCCTAACTCTGACAACAACCACCATTGGCAACATCTTCAACGACTATCTTTGGCGACCAAGCTTCGACAACTACCTCCGACGACCACCACCTTTGACAACTAACCCTAACAATGACCACCTCTGACAATCATCTCTAGTGACCATCTCTAATGTCCAACTTGACGCACCTTTGGCAACCAACTTCAACTATCACATCCATTGACCGACTTTAACCACAAATTCCATCGATTATCTCCAATAACCAACTTAGTTGACTATAGACTAAAAAAAGCAAAAAAAAAAAAAAAAAAAACTTGGTGAAAGTGTTTTTAGATAAAATTAAAATTATTAGTTCATAGTATTTAATAGATATCTTATATAGTAGTTTATACTCTTAGGCTTTACTTTTTGTTTCATCTAAATGGCCTCACACCGTTGATGATAGTTGTTCTCCCCTATATACTCGCAATCATCACCTTATCTAACTAACATGAGATTTTGATTGCATCCTTGACATCAATATACATGCATAATAAATCATAACCTACTATTTGACATAAGATGCCATAAAAAGCCTTAAACCCTTTGATGGTCTATTATTTTATTTTTATTTTTATTTTTATTTTTTTTGTGGTGCATTTTACATTCATACATTTCACGTATGTGAAAGAATATTGTAATCTTGTTGTTTGTATGAAACTAGTGTATCTTGTTTAATCAAATATAATGGTTACATGATATAAAAATTATAAAATATATGTGAAGGTGTTAAGTTGCATGTCAATTGAATGTTAAAAATTTAGAAAAAAAAATTAATAGATTTATTGTGATAAAAACAATAAATCTGTTATCATTTGGAAATTTCGCAAACTAATTGATGAGCGGATGGTACTCAATTCAATTACATTTGGAAATTTCGTCGATATTGTTATCATTACTATTACGGCTATGGTTATTATTAGTGTTATAGTATGAAAATTATGAACTTGTCACATTTATTGTAACTAATTACCATTTGACCTTAAACGATAATGGTAACAAAAAATATAACAGATTCATAATTCAAAGTAAAGGTGATAAAAAAAATCTAATTATGTTTGTCATTGTGATTTATTAATGAAATTTTTTTACAGATATACTAATTTTTTTTAATAGATCAATAAATGTGGCCCAAAATTGAGCTTTAGGGACAAATGAGATGTTTCAAAAGGGAATTTGAAGTACGCAGAGGCTCGCAGCGCATTTCGGCTTAGCCGCTGGCTGAGGAGGTTGCAAGTGGGTAGCAAATGCGTGGCGTGCTTCTCCACTCCTTTCTTTTTGTTCTTTAAAATTCTTTGCTTCTCCCAAAAATGATTTTACCAATAATATAAAGATTTTTTTTTCTCTATAGATTTTAGGTTTAGTTTTCATTTAGCACATGGATTTTAAAATGTTATCCTTTTA
>NW_028325408.1:0-19524 GCF_027475165.1 Benincasa hispida
AAGAATTAAATCAAATCGAGGAAACATCCCAATAAAACTCCATTAATCTGCACATCCACAACAATTTAACAATTAAATAGAGAAGATATGCACTCACCATGAAAGTATATGCAATTCATTGCATCAATGAAATTGGAATATCTTAACTGGCTCTGATACCAATTGAAGGAACTCTTAAAGAAGAGTGTCCATGAGCGCATTCGGATATTTCCTATTTCATTGTGACTGAATTACCATACCCATCTATTAACAATCAGTTATGCAATTTAACACTAATTAACTACATGCTTTCACAAATAAAATACAATAGATTGAGTTCACGTACCAGTTGAAGACTGTCTTCAGTTTGAACTCAACCCAGCGGAAGCTAACCTCTACGTTCTTTATCATCCAACAATCAATCGGCTACTAGCAGCACGATCATCTACACGAATGAGAACAAACAAACAAGCAAGAGCGGGGACAACACCACCACTTAAAGCCCTTGGTATTCTCAGAGTGAGAATCGAAAGAGTGGTCTCTGATGGAGTTGGTAGAGGAAGTAGGAAAGGGATGATTGTGTAGAACAACAAACAACTAGGAGAAGGCTATCGTATAGCGGATGCTTATCGTTTAGATAAATCTACACGATCGTATAGCATTTACTAAGCGATCGTCTAGAAATTAGTAAGCGATAGTTTAGAAAAGCTAAGCGATCGTTTAGAGAATGCATGCAGTCGTTTTGTACGTGAGGCGTGCGATTGTTTAGGCATTAAAGCATTATCATAAAAGCTCTTAGCTAAGCGATCGAAATGTTTTCACACCTTGAACGATTTTTTTGAACCCTTTTATTCTTCAGTTACAATAACCGAATAAGGTTTTCCCCCTAACACATGATTGAAAAGAAGTTTCCGACTAATTATCACATAATTAACCAATTAATTAATAAATGAATATAATCATATTATATTCTTAACCTATAGTTTGATATCATATATCTACTATAGTAATTTCTCCTCCACTTGATTAAATCATATTTATATCTAATTTTCTCCAAAATAATGTATCTCATACATTTAATCAATTATATCATATATAATTAACCAGTTCAATTATACCATATACAATCAAACTCCCTTTTGTCAATTTGAATTTTTGAAACTAACCCAAAAACTGATTCTCGACTTTATCCAAGCTACCAAGGGGACCTTATGGACCTGTGGCTTGAAGCTCCAACAGTACGTGAATAGCTGACTAAACTCTTTAGCCACGAGATCCATCATTCGTTAATTGCCAAACATTCCACTAAAGACCAACAGCTGAACTCTTCTTACCACAGATATATTTTTGTGTCCATCGGATATAATCAATTATGAGTATGATGACCCTTCACTGATGCTCGTAAGTACAGCTAGGCCAATTTACCGTTTTACCACTATAGATACATCTCACTCCTTAAGTACCATTGATCCCTCTAATGAACAATACAACATAGTCCAACTATGTGTGAACACCTCTAGGTCTAAGAGAAGGTTGTTGCGTGACATCGTTCAAGTCCTAGAATCTGCCCTTAAGGGAGCTATCTATCTACTTGCCCCTACTATGGAGAAGGAGTGAATTCCATCTTGTGTAGTTGAGTTCCCAGCTCCAAAATCAGACAAATCCTCAAAATGGTAGGTTTGAATCGGTGACCTGGCCACCCGCACCCATACAAATCAAAGGACCACCCTCAATGGTAGGAGTTCCCAACCCATTCAGGATTGAGGTCATGTTACCTATGGTCATCATAGTGAAGTGAAGTCTCGGTCATGAACGATGTTATATAATGAGACGTTAACACTTTATGGTTAGGTCTTATACAAACTCTTTGTATAGGATGCCATCGCTCGCATGTTCCCTACACGAATGAACAGGATCAGACTCTCTGTGAGAAGTCACAACACTTGTGACCATTCCACAAAGCGGGCCACATCTATAGCGTTAATAGGATAAGGTTTCCCTAATTTATTCATATACTACAGACCATTTTGGTTATTACTTAAGATGACATACAAGCTTAAGTTACATACTGATAACTAGGGATTTTATGATTATTGGTTTGTGGTAAAGCAAATAAAAAACACAACTGTGCAAAAACAAGAAGTGAAGTGATTATACAACACAAACATTTGTACAAACTGTTTACAAACTACAGGACATGAGACTTTAGATATCAACCCCAACAACATGTTCCACGAATGTACTGAGTCATTGATCTTAGTCATACACATTCTCGACTAGCCTCGTGAATTGCAAGAATATCAGCATGATTTAAAAAGTAGCCATTATGTTTTGTTTCACTAATTGTCATGTTCTTCTCCATGTACCAAGTAACTTGTTTAAGATCTAGCTTGCTTGGGTTAGATAACTAACTTGCATCTTCACAACCAACTAGATCCTAATTAGATTTATTAGAATAAAATAAATCAATGTAAATTAATTCTCAAATAAAATGTACCATATTTTTAACTATAGTCCAATATCCTCCTTTTGGACGAATATCGTGTAACAAAATTACTGAAAAATACGACAAATTGCAGTGTATAAATTAGTCAAGCTATATAAGGGCACTTATTTCGCAAAATTTATAGTTCTTCAGGACCTAACATTCTTCATCATCTTTTTTCGATTAGATATTATATCATTTTCACATCGAGTGAATGAACCACCATAGGAGTATTCAATGATGTAATAATCCACAAAAGATCTTTAATGTATAAATTGATGCAATTCCATCTGCTCTATGCTTTATTTGCAAGCTAAGACAAAATTTATCACAATTTCTTTCTTCAGAAATTCTATTATCTTCGAAATCTTTTCAGGTGCTTTTGCTCAAATCATCAACATATAGTAAATCTTAGATTGTGATTTCTTTATAAAAGGATATGCACAAATAGGGTTATTTTTGTACCCTCGTATCGACAAATATTGATTAAGATGATTATATCACATTCGCTGGGAATAGTTTATAAGAATCTTTATGATATATATATATATATATATATATATATATATGATTCTCTATTATTTGAATTATAAGATTATGGTACCTTTAATTCTTCAAGAATTTTCATAAATAAAATCATTATTAAGAGATTCATATAAATGTGGTATGATTGCATCCATAAGATGTGTATTAAATTTTTCATATACAATCAGATAAATTAAATATCTCATGGTATTGTATATCGACCATTAGAGAATATGTTTCTCATAATTAATACCAATCTATTGCGATAACTATTAAGGGATCTATCTCGCTTTATATCTTGTGACTTCACTCTATTTGTTTTACAATACTCCACTTGTATCCCACATATTTGAAATTCGTCTAGACTACTAGTTCTCACGATTTGAAAAACGAGTTTATTTATATTGGATAACTTCTTTCCACATAAGTCAATCCTTTCTATGTTGATATTTTTCATACCCACTTTTCATAAATAAAATCATGATTAACATTGTATGGCAAAATGTTGTCAACATATATGGTTCCATAATTTATTGAGATCTCATTATTATCCTTATTTACTTCAACATCCTTATGAGTACTTATATCTTGGATTTCTTCTAGAACATATTCTTAACTAAATCATTTATTGAGAATTTTTATCTTTGGAACTGAATGGTCATCACACTTATGGCATGTCCCAGACTAATTAGTGACAATTTAATGCACTTTCTTAACATTTATAAATGCATCCGGTAACTGATTTGTTATATTTGTAAAATTATTTTTTGAACTTCAAGTTCACATTGATCTATAGGGGAATCTAAATGAGACAATAATGATGCATTCCATCTAATTTCTTTTTCCAAATTTTTAATTTCTCCCCTAATGTTAGAAAATTTGTCTTATTAAAACGACAATTAGCAAATTGTGTAGTAAATACATCACCCCTCAGGGGCTCATGATATTTAATAGTTGATGGAGAATCATATCCAATATATATTCCTAACCTCTTTTAAGGACTCATCTTAGTACATTGTGGTGGAGCAATTAGAACATATATTGCACATCCAAAAATTCTGAGATGGAAACTATCTAACTCATGGCCATAAGGTAATTGTAATGGCAAGTATTTATGTTAAGCTACTGATCTAATGCATACAAGTGACCACATACAAAAATAGCATGTTCCCATATAGAGGTAGGAAACTTAGCTCTTATAAGCAATGGTCTAGCAATTAACTGCAAACGTTTTAGGAATGATTCTACTAAACCATTTTGTGTTTGAACATGAGTTACATGATGTTCAACACTTATCCCAATTGACATACAATAATTATTAAAAGCTTGGGATATAAATTCACTAGCATTATTAAGATGAATGGTTTTATATGTATAATAAAAAAATTATGCTCTTAACTTAATTATTTGAGCAAGTAATCTTGCAAATGCAAGATTTCGACTTGATAATAAGCACACGTGTGACCATTTGCTGGATGCGTCTATTAATACCATAAAATATCTAAATGGTCCACTTGGTGGGTTAATAAGACCACATATATCACCATGAATTCGTTCTAAAAATGTAGTTGGTTCAATCCCCACTTTAGCTGGTGACGATCTAGTTATCAATTTTCTTTGAGAGCAAGCATCACATGATAATGAATTAGATGTAAGAATCTTCTGGCTCTTCAATAGATGTCTATTTATACATTCTCAATAATTCTTCTCATCATTATAGATCATGGATGTCCCAATAAGTCATGCCAAATTATAAATATAAGATTCATGAGCTTCAGGTTCATTGTTGCATATGTTTCAATTACTCGTATGTGAGTATAATGTAATCCAGAAGATAAAGCAGTCAACTCTTCCAGTATACATTTTTCGTATGAGATAGTCGATATGATATAAAGATACTCTATATTATTCTTTCTATTAGTCTCAATATGATAACCATTGCAACGCATATCTTTAAAACTAGGTAGATCTCTCTTTGATTGACAAAAGAATAATGCATTGTCAATCGTAAATTTTGTTCCTCTAGGCAAAATAATATTTGCTTTTCCAACATTGTTAGTTTTGACTTGATATCATATTGACTTTTGCTTCCAGCATTGTTAGTTTGGAAAAATATTTTCTACTTATAAATATTGTATGTGTAGTTACACTTTCTGACAGACATAAATCTTCTTTACTCCTTTTTTAGTCACCCAACATATGAAAATGATCCAGGTTTTTCATAAAAAGAAAATAATTAAAATAAGAAAAACAACATTTGGACTATACAAAGGTTAACATCTACTAAGAGAAGAAAAAAATATGGAGATGAATAAAAAAAACAACATTAAATCTAGATAGTTCAAAGTTAAAGGAAACACTTGATGTTTTATCAATTCTGCTAATTTTCTCTTTAGAAAATTCAAAGAAGTCCACACATCCAAACTTGTCATATGGGATGGGTCAAATATGTCATTAACCTAGTATGCAAAATTTGCTTCCACATTTTTCTCTTTTTCCTTTAGGAGACTTAATAGAGATCAATTAAGTGTTCTGGCATATAACAGGTATATGACCAATGCCTAGTCATTCCGCATCAAAAGCATTTATTTTCAACACCTTTTGAACTCATCCTGTGGAGCTTTTTCTTTGTTATCATCATTTTATGTGGTTATTTTGAAATTTGAATGATTAGAATGACTCCCACGGAAAAATAATTATTTCCTCCTCTACCACGGTCACGACCTCGACGACGACGACGACCATGATTATTATTAAAATTCACAGCATTCACTTGAGGGAACGATGTTGTTCTGGTTAGTCGAAATTTATGATTTTTCATTAATAACACGTTATTTTGTTCAGTCATGAGAAGACGTGAAATTAGTTTAAAATACTGTTTCAACCTTTCTCTCGGTATTACGACTGTAGGAGCATATCCGAAATGTAGAAAAATGTCTTCTCTAACATATTGATTCAAAATTTTGGAGCCTCAAGTGCATCCATTTACCACAAGCTTTAGGAAGAAAAATTATTTTTTGATAATTAAATTTTTATGGCATCCAGGTGTATTTTGGCATCAAACACCAATGACAAATAATTATTTACAATTAATATCAAATGCTACAAATTCTAATTTTATAATATTTTCATAGTAAGACTATTACAAAATATTATATTTATACTAGAAATTCAATATATATTAAATATGTAAAACAACATTTAATTTGTTAATTATAACGAAGAGAGAAAAATAGACATACCTTTAGGACCTATCTTTAGCGAGGAAAACGATAAGAGTTCATGTTAATAACGTGTTGTGAACTTTAGGAGCACAATGGGAACACCGATAACAATAAAATATAATATTAAAATAAATATAATATAATATATTAATAAAATAAATAAATATTAAAATAAATTGAACATAATATATAAATATATAAAATAAATAAATAACAAAAGTAAATAAAATAAAAAGTATGGATTTCTCCACTTTCTCTACCTTTTTAGATTTTGCGCAATGTGTGTATTCCAAGACTCAACAAATGCAATCAATTTGACAAGTAAGAGGCGGATTACATAGACACTGATAATATATAATGTTGAGACACATGGACGACACTTTCGAAAATGAGGGCATGACACATATGTTAATGGACACTAAGCATGCCCATTTAATGAGCATGGTTGGGTTGGGTTGGATAAATTCGGGTTGGTATGTCACACCCTCTTCTAGATTACCCTCTTAATTTGGAAGATGTGACGGTAGTAGTTATTAGCCCTACTGCCAGCACTTACCACCTTAGCCCTCTAACCTGAATACCAACCTACTAAACATTATTAATGTACACATAAAACACGTCGCCATAAGGTTCTATATAAGTTTATATAATCACATGCAAATAGTCATGACATGACATCTACAGGTAAAATATTTACAGTTGGGCCCAAACTTCACTAACAAAACCCTAATCCACTTCAAAACATGTATACATAGACAGACCATCAATCTAAATTCTTCTAAACAAGCTGGGCCTTTCAGTGATAAGTAGCAGCAGAATCAAGCTTGAGGAATCTGACGGCTACTTGGAAAAGGAAAACATAGAAATCTATGAGTTAGTAGCCTAGTGAGTGACTATAAAATCATAATACACCATACATTACATCATTATAAACATATAAATATATCGATGAGTATCTCAAGCACCTTTCTCTAAACATAAACATTGATAAACATTCTTAAACGTCATTAAACATCATTATTCCTTAGTTGAGAACGAGCATACATCGCTCTAGCTCTCAACGTCTATCACCGGCCAAGCGACCCATACTTCGGCCTCCCTTTGCTGGTATATGGCCTAGGAGACCCATACTTTGGCCTCTCATTCAGAACTACCAACGGGTACGTGGAGTTTTCTAAGTACCGTCAACACCTTAGATACTATTACCTAGATACCTTCTCTGTGTCCTTCAGTACTGGGTTATTTTCTAGCATCAAATTAGGCTTAATTGAATACCATTTATACAAAGATTCATTCTATCATAGCCTTCCTCCAAAACGAATGCTTCATCATAGGAACTTAACATTTATAGTGAATTCACAATATAACTTGGCATGCATTAAAACATGTACAAGCTGGAGAAGATACGCTATGCTATTCATTAAACATTTATTACTTGAGAAAGTATAAATTCATCATAACATCGCTGTAACTTACATTGTCTTTTATACATAAACATTGAAAACATTAAGTTCATTTTAGTCACTCACAGCTTGTCGGGGCTCTTAACGGTTTATATGCCTCTCCTAGCTTCTCTTGGCCTGAAAGGACATAATTCCCAGTTAGATTCCTAAGAATTCTCATCAAAATGCTTCATACAATTTACTTACTAATGAAATTTCCATCAACAAAAATCAGCATTACTAGTGAGATGATCATCATAAGCGAGATCATCCTCACGAGGGAGATTTACCACTTTCTAGCGAGATTTGCCACTTTCCAGCGAGATTTGTTACTTTCCAGCGAGATTTTCTTCTTGAGCAAGATTCAGCACAAAACCAGCGAGATTTTCATCCTTTGCGATATTCACTTCTTCCTTATCTCACTCTTGCTCATTTCCTTATCTCGCTCTCGCTCATTTTCTTATCTCGCTGTTTTGGTGAGCTACTTGCTTAATCTTTCCAAGCAACTGCCTGTTTACGCACCAATTTCCTGTTTCAACTTCAAAAATTCATAACTCAAAATCCAGAACTTGTTTTAAGAAACTTTCTTCTACAAACTTATTTAGAATTGAGTAGCTTTCTTATCATAAAATCTCAGCCCTAAATTCCTTGTAGTTTGACTTGGAGCTTCCAATCTTTACTTCGGTACTTGATTAATCTGAGAATCTACCCCTTCTGCAAATTCTTCACATTTTGTTCCTCTCCTTGTGAGATCTTTCTATGGAAAATCAACCTCGAAATCTAGATTCTCCCAACTTTCAAATGGCACTAATCTCACTTAATTTGCTCAAGTCATTTGCCAAAATCAAGCTTCTGAAGTTTCTTTTTCCTTTTATATTTCCGGCCACCTCCCATGTTCAATGGTCAAACTGCCACCTCATCCAGCACTTAATGCTTCTGGCCAATTCCAATTAGTGAGTTTCTTCAATTAATTTGTTTTTCCTTCCCTTCCTTCATTATCAGATAATTAATATGCTTATATAGGAAAAGTAGAGTTTGGGGTTTACATAACAACCTAAAGAACCCAAATAAAGTCTCCAACCCAACCCAACCTTTAGAATTTGGGTTAGGTTGATTGTTTTTTTCTTTTTAATTAAAAAGATGTAAATTTATATACTAACATATAACTAATAACTAAAATCTCATAAAATTCAAATGTTAAATACCAAATATCTAAAATATTTATTGCAAATTTTAAATAAAGACAAATACCATAACAATTTTAAAAGAAAAATATTTAAAATCAATACAAAGTAATCAAATTTTAAACAAAAAGAAATATATATAGTATATTTTATTTATATATATAAAATTTAGGTTGAGCTGGATTAGGTTCGATCAAACCAAATTTTTTTAGCAACTACAATCCAACTCAACAAAAATAGAATAAATTTAATTCAACTCAATACAAAAATAAAACTAATCCAACCTATGATTGGATAGTCCGAGTCGTTCGGGTTGTTGGTTATTTAGACACTCTACTCTGTCCTCTCCCTCACACATCCTCTCGACATGAACCGACGACGCACGATGGTAAAGAAGAAATAGGAACTAGCCAACCACCGCCGGCCGCCGGCCTCTTTCCGTCCAACTTCACGTGCACCATTCGTGGGTGGACCCCGTTCATGCGCTAATCTCTATAATTTGGCATTTGGGATTAAGCGGTGGCGGATTGGGTTCCGATTCTAATCAGGTTGTTGTGGCTGGTCGTGCGACAGTGTTTGCAGAAGATTAGGAAGAAGGGAAAAGAACGAGAAGAATCAAATGGTGAAGGGAGATCTCACATTTATTTAGTTATATATCAAATTTTATCTCAAATTTGAATCATCCAAGCACGAATCAAATAAAATTGAGAATAATACCTCGACTTTAACTCAAATTAAAATTTGGGTCAAAATTTAATTTGAAATTTAAATTTGTAGGCTTTTATCTCCAAATTAAATTAAATTGGATATAATTTCTCTCAAATTAAAAATTGTCCATATTCCAAATTTCATACTAAATTCAAATGCGGAACTTTTATCTCTAAATTAAATTAAATTGGGATAAAACTTGAAATTTCTCTCGAATTAAGAAAAACAAAAAAAAAATTGACCATATTCAAAATTTCATACTTAATTCAAAATCTTAGGCTTTTGTCTCCAAATTAAATTAAATTGGGGGATAAAACCTAAAATCTATCTCACTTTTTTTTTAATAAAAAAATTGGCTTTTATCCTCGAGTCAAATTAAATTGTGGATAATGTCCTAAGTTTATCGTAAATTAAAATTTGGTCATATTCCAAATTTTACCCCAAATTTTAGTTAAACTTATATACTAAATTCATGTTTGATTAATTTGACATATCGGAATCAATAATACATTACTTTATTCCAATTCTAAATTTATCTTTTTGGAGATTCATCAACGCACAAATCTTGAAAATGGGCATTTGTTGAAAAAGAAATTTTAGACCAATCACAAATTGTCACATCATAAATAATCTAATTTAGGACTAATTAAAAATTGACATGTATCCTCAATTGAAATTGAAGACATAAATTGGTGAATCCTGATCATGCCATGTGTATTCATCATGACCAATTTGATATTATTTTTTATGTTATGCATTGAATCAAATAATTTGATCCAATTTGATATTATTTTTTATGTTATGGATTTAAAAGGTTTGGGAAGTTGGCTTAGTCACATTGTTTTATTTTCTTTAATAAACATATTTGTGTTTATGTGTGTTAGCATAATGTATAGACACCGTGCTATATTTTGGTTTTTACAATTATAACTTTGATTTCACATACTATCCATTTTACTTTCATAGATGAAAATTATGTATACTATGTATTTATATTTGTTACTCTTAATAGAGTCATAAAGTAGAAACAGTGTTTTGCTTTTTTTTTTTTTTTTTTTTTTAATCAAAAGTTATAATTATGATTTTGTACTGAATGAAATTTATTTTTGTCAAATCTTCCATTATTAATAGCAATAAGTTCCATACCTTTGTATGTCAAAACTTATTATCAATAATGGGATTTTTTTTTTTTTTTTTGAGAAACATATGGGGTAGATGATGATTGAAGGTATTGCCACTATTTTGATGCCCAATAGACAAGCATAACTGATTTCATTTTAATCAGTTTTACAAACTTTTTTCTTAAAATTCAAATAAAATGGTGTATTTTTTAGTTTACGTTTTTAATTTTGATTATTTAAAAAACACTTTTTCAAATTTGATTACATGATCATATTTTATATGATTATTTTAGTTAGATTTTGTTTTGAATAATCCTAGAAATTTATTTGAAATAATATATTTTATTTGTTTTAATTGATTCAGTTATTTTAGTTAGTTAGATTTTGTTTTTAATACTCCATAATTATAGAAATTTTTTTTGAATATTTTGTTTCAATTTGATGTTGTTAATTGATTATTAGATTAGATTTGTTTTCATTCAATTTAATTTTGTTGAATTCAAAATAATATTATTTTCCAAGAGGGGTAGATTGGTCCATTTGAAATTAAATAAACTAAAAAATCCAGACATTTAGACATTTTTAAACGAAAATTTAAATTAATTTTTTTTTTAATCTTTTTAATTTAAATTAGAATTCATTGGTATACGTTGCAAATGAAAGTTAAGTTTTGCTGACTTCTCCCTCTTTGGAGTTATAGACTAGTAGGCTCCTCCTGCTTCATTTATCCTACTTTCCAACTTCCTTGACACTAGAGTAAAATTAGATCAATTGGATTAGAAATTTATTTAAAAAAAAAAAAAAAAATTAAACCATCATCTGATAAACAGCTAAAGATTTTATAACCAACATGACATAAGATTTCTTTTTTTTTTTTTTTTAACTAAATATTCATTTGGACTTTATTCACTCTAATGTAATTTATTAGATAACATAGGGTTCTATCTTAAAATCAATAGCAATAAAAGGAATAATAATCTTTTTGTGAGGTATGTTGATTTTTCCAATGTGTGTGATCCTTAAAATATCATAGTGGAGAATATTTTCTCTGTTTTCTTTCTAAAAAAATCGGAATATGAGATCAAATAACTAACCTTAACAATGGTATTTGGTGGGTGTTTTGTCTATACTATGTGTATTTATACCCCAAAGGAGGCTCAATAAAATCATCAAAATATAGAGAGCTATCCTCAAAATATTATACTCTCTTTAAAACTCTTTGTTGGTATCATAGCCATTTAGGGCAAATTTCATGGGTAATGAAATCCTTACCACACCTCAGACGAGCAATGTTGTACCTACGTCTTCTTCATCTACTATAACCCCTGGTGCAAATGTCATCAACACCTCTTTTGGGCATCCTCTCAGCACAGTTCTCTCAGTGAAGCTTGATGAAAAGAACTATCTCCTCTGGCGAGGAATGGTCCTTGCGATCTTGCACGAACAAAGAGTTGATAGATACGTTTTTGGAACTATATCCCAGCCCCTAGAGTTTCTCGAGTCTCAAAGCAGGGGAGAAAAATCGGGTCCAATGTTGAATCTTTAGTTTGAAGAATGGACAACTGTGGATCAAGCCTTATCAGGATGGCTTTTTGGGTCAATGATCCCTGCTGTAGTAGCCAATGGGGTGAACTTCAACTCTTCCAAAGAAGTGCAAAAAGATCTAGAACAAGTGTACGGAGCTACGAGCAAGGCACGAATCAACCAGCTGAGATGATTCTTCAAAACACAAAGAAAGGGAGAACAAGAACGGTTGACTATCTTGCAACAATTAAGCAAGTCTCTGAGAATCTTCAGCTAGCTGGAGCACCAGTGACCTTCTCTAACCTGATGTCCTATGTCTTATCGGGACTTCATGCTGATTACGTTGCTGTTGTCTGAATTATTGAAGGTAATGATATTAGCTCTTGGCAAGAACTTCATTCTACTCTTTTACTTTTGAAAGGACCCTGGCTCGATTTTCTCCAAGTCTTGTCACTAGAGAGTTGTAGGTTGACCCGTAGCCTACAACAAGCATTTCTCTTGACCTCAACAACAACCGAATCAACATAACCATTTTCGACAAATTGTGGTGGAAACAACCAGTTCAATGGATGACAGCTTAGTAACAGAGGAAGACGACATGGAAATGGAAATTGTGGTCATAATCGTGACAGAGGTTTTAAACCCACATGCCAGCTCTGTGCAAAATATGGACACCCAGCTCTCATATGTTAACAGTGTTTTGATGAAGTTCAATAATCCTGTCAACCAAGGAAACAACAGTGAGACCTCAGCTTATGTTGCAACACCGGAGGTCCCTAATGATAAGAGTTGGCATGTTGACAGCAAAGCCACTACTCAAATACTGCCGATGCTGGTAATCTGAATGTGAAGGCTCCTCACAATGGTAATGACTTCTTAATTGTAAGTGATGGTACCAAACTTGATATTCTGCATACTGGTGATAGCAATATCATAAACCCTCATGGAACTGAAAGTCACCTAAAAAATATTCTCCATGTTCCTTATATTACAAGAAATTTTATTTGTATCTCTAAACATACTGCTGATAATAATATGTATGTTAAATTTTACCCAACATTATTGTCTTGTGAAGGACAAGGGGTCAAGGAAGGCGATATTGCACGGAACCCTTAAAAATAACCTCTATCAGCTCAAACTTCCCTCTAGTGAGTCCTCAACCTATATTTTGGAGTCTCCCATCAATCCCAAACAAGCATAGTATGTTTCCTTTTCCATGTCTTCACCCGACTATTTTAAGTCTTCTACTACTTTGAATAATGTTATGTAATGTAAGTGTTAGATTGTATGTCTTAAAACTAGCAGTTTGTAATGTTAAATATTTTTTTATTATCAATAAAGTTGTTATTGAAATTTATTCAATAAAACTATTATTAAATAGGTAAATTGTACTTGTATAAACTAAATCCAATAAACTAAGATCCATGGCTATTACATCAATACTTGAACTTTATGTAGAGTGATAACTGGTAGAAATACAAGTTATTGTAGCCTCTTATTTAGAATTATGAGAGCTAACAAGTAGAATATGCGGTGATTATACTAAGAATTCAAGTGAAAAGTGAACTTGCATCGATCAGCATAAGAAATCTCCGCTAACCCAATATTATGCGTTATTATGCAAATGTTTATTTTTGTAGCTATCGCAGGAATCGATTGCATGTGGTGAACCCCAGACCATCGCAAGGGTAATAACTTACGTACATTGCATGGATGTTGCAGCTATTAGTTGTATGCGTTCATCGCATGGATGTTGCGGCTACAAAGTAAAAACTACGATAGAAGGGTGATCGCAAGGTTGGTGGAATGCAACGGTACTTCGGCAAAAACGAGCATGAACGCATACCTTGGGAGTCCCCAAAAGATGATGTTGACATTCCATCTACGGCGCCATTAGTGGACGAGGTTCAGAGTAGGACCATTACGCCGTTAGTGGCAGAGATTCAGAGCGGGACCATTAATGTTATTGGTGATTGAGCTCTATAAATAGAGCCTTAAAGCCCAAATTCAATGTATCCGAGCTTCTGCCTTAAGGAAGATCCTTGTGATCACAGATGAGAGCGTGAGAAGACATTCTTTGAGAGTTCTTCATTCCTTCACCTATTCCGAGTGACAACCAGAGCTTTTCCAGAGATAGATATCGAGAGAGACTACTCCAACTGCCCATCCATGGCACTACCGACAGCCTTGACACACATCTAATGGAGGCAAGAGATTACCTACATCTAGCCCTCCACCTCTCTTCTTATCTCTGTATTGTATTGCATTTTGGTTTAAGACATTAATGCATTTTGTAATCAATGCATCTCTTTATTTCCTTTGACTCCATCTTCATTAACTTCTTCTTTATTATTCCTTACTTTCATTGCAACAAACTAAGTAAGACTGCAAGAGTACCGCATACTCAATCATACGACATAAACATATGAAACATGTACAAACCACCGAGAGGTGTGCATTGTGCGAGTATAGTGAGTAAATTCTCTTTGCTTAGTGTGAGGCAGTAGCAACGCTTGTCTATGAGCTGATCAGCGACGACTAACTGTCCGAGAGAGTAAGTAGTAGAACTCACTAAGCAAAGTAAGTAGTGTTCTTAGAAATAGGAATAATCTTATGTTCAACCATGCTTTATGTGATCATCTTGTCTTATGAGTGCATCATTCATCATTTGGACATACTTAGAAGAGTAGTCTAAAGACCAAATCTAGGCTTGGGAGAGTCAAATTGGATGCATAAGCAACAGAAGAGACTTAAGAATAAGTTCTATATGCTATTTACACATCACATGCACCCTAGAAATAGGATATGGTGGTATGCGGTCATCTTGTTTTATGTGTGTTAGATCGCATAAGCAAGAATAGAGACTTAAACATCAGTTCAATCGAAATTTTCGTATATGCATCTCATGCGTATATTTGTGTATAGCATGATCTTATAACTTGTGCTGGCTAGGATTACCCTTGCGATCAAGCTTAGTGATGCAGTGAATTCAACCCCTCCACCATTTTATCTATTTTTCCATGCATCTTATTACGTGTTAACAGTTGCCGCGTCTCTACCAACTCTCATAGTCATACTTCCATTGCTTAATCTCTTAGTTAGAAGTAGGAGTAGCGCATAGTCCTTTAACTTCATTATTCTTTTATTCATCGCCGCAAACACATTACTTCGCAGTATTTAGTTACAACTCCCTGAGTTCGACCTCGAATCACTCCGAGAAACTTACGATCTCTTTATACATGGTGAGAGAGCAAGAAAAATTGTGGCAGGAACGCATGGTCATCGCATATATTCTTAAGTGCATCTTGCATATTTCTTAGTCCAATGCATGACCATCGACGCATGGAGAACGAATGCATATCATAAGATGCACGCATATTTACTCTCCATTTTCCACCCATCCAGTTTTTGGTGCCGTTGCCGAGGATTTGGCAGGTAATAGTTTGTTAAGTTTTGTGTTTTCGCAGGCACCCTTTTAGTCTTGGGCATATTGTAGCTTGTGCAACAAAGTTGCAAACAATATTTGAAGTGTAGGCGATGCGCCGAAAGCCAGTATTAACCCCGAGATAGAAAGGCTATCTATCGCATGAGCTAAAAGCAATTATAGGCGGGTGTCAACCAACATGCGACCAACAATTGTCGAAAGTTCCAATGGTCAAGATGAGTCTCTTGACCTAAGCAGTTGAGATCAATCTCCTGCATAGAAGACTCCTTGCGGTGGCTTCACTCCAATTTCTCCAGGGATGTCTTCTACTCTATCTTTACCTTGCTTTCCTAATTTAGTTTATTTATTTGATTATTGTTATTTTGGATTTGCGACTGCTTTCTTGTATGTGGTGTGTGTTCGCTCTTTGTAGGTGCGATAACAATTCTCCTCAGTGCACAGTTTCAACGGAAGAATTCTCTCCATCATTCAACGCATGGCTATAACCGCATGAATTCTAAAGTATGGTCGCAAGTGTTATTCTACTTGAAGGTTCTTTTCATGTTATCTTGTATGCATTATCCTTTTTAAATTCTCTTTTGTCAACTTTCCTTCCTTTGCGTTGATAAATTAGCATCCATAATGAAACTTATAATTCACTACATTCGCTAACTAAACATCGCAAGGATCACCTCACTTTAATAGCTTCTTCAAAGTTTGACAGTCTAAGTTTTATCATGTGTAAACCTCTACTCAAACATTTGTTATTGCATTCCTGATGAGTTTGTTTTTAGCTTTTCGGCAAGAGTACTGTCACTTTCTAAGTCTGGGGGTGGTAGTGGTTTGGGCAAATGCGTCCATCACATTGCGATGCTCGATAAAAAAATGGTAATAAAAACTCTATTATCAGCGCAAAGGGGAAACTCATGCTGATAAGAGTTAAAGTTGTGAAAGACACTTACCCGTAGTTGGATACTTCACATGACACCCGTGCAGGCAAGCCAAAACAAAAGTAAGTGGCCAAGATCAACGCATAGGTACAACTCCTCTGTTTGGCACAAGCCCAAATTAAGCTAAGGCAAGAGTTGAGTTGAATATGGCACGCAACCGAAGTTGAATATCTGCATGAACTTGTGGGGGCAAGCCAAAACGAAAAGCATAGCCAGGTTCAACGCCACACTTTAATAATGTATCGCAAAGCTTAGAATTGTTTTAAGTGAACACATTGTAAAAAGCTAAACGCAAAGTTGCCAGAAATGGGTAAAAAGTTTTTAAGCAGAGGCTTACCAAATTTAAACTTAGAATATCCCTTTGAAGAAGTAGCTAAAGTTTAACGAAGCGTTGCTGCCAAGTTTAGAGGTACGGCTGAATTATGTTTTGAAAAGTTTGTCATTGCGAAGGGAAAGCTAGAGGATGAATTTTGAATTTCCTAAGTATAAGGCATGCTTCAGGACAAGCATGATTCTAAGTTTGGGGGTGTGATAACTCGTAGAAATACAAGTTATTGTAGCCTCTTATTTAGAATTATGAGGGCTAACAAGTAGAATATGCGGTGATTCTACTAAGAATTCATGCGAAAAGTGTGATTGCTTCTATCAGCATAAGAAATCTCCGCTAACTCAATATTATGCGTTATTCTATGTCAAAATGTCTATTTTGTAGCTATCACAAGAATCGATCGCATGCGGTGAATCCAAGACCATCGCAAGAGTGACCGCGTACGTTCATCGCATAGATGTTGCGACTATTGATCGCATGTGTTCATCGCATGAATGTTGCGACTACAACCTCAAAACCACGATAGAAGGGTGATCACAAGGTTGATAGAATACGACGATACTTCGGCAAAAACGAGCATGACCACATACCTTGGGAGTACCAAAAAGATGATGTTGACATTTCACCTACCGCGCCGTTAGTGGCAAAGGTTCAGAGTAGGACCATCACACCGTTAGTGGTAGAGATTCAAAGCGAGACCATTAACGTTGTCGGCAATTGAGCGCTATAAATAGAGCCTTAGAGCCCAAATTCAAAGTATCTGAGCTTCTGTCTTAAGGCAGATCCTTGTGATCACAGATGAGAGCATTAGAAGACATTTTTTGAGAGTTCTTCATTCCTTCACCCATTCCGAGTGACGACCGAAGCTTTGCTGGAGATAGTTCTCGAGAGAGACTACTCCACTACCCATCCATAGCACCACCAGCAGCCTTGACACACATCTGATGGAAGCAAGAAAATGCCTATATCTAGCCCTCCACCTCTCTTCTTATCTCTGTATTGTATTACATTTTCGCTTAAGACATTAATACATTTTGTAATCAATGAATCTCTTTACTTCCTTCGACTCCATCTTCATTAAATTCTTCTTTATCATTCCTTACTTTCATTGTAATGAACTAAGTAAGACTGCAAGAGTACCGCATACTCAATCATGCGGCATAGACATATGAAGCATGTAGCAAACCACTGAGAGGAGTGCGTTGCACGAGTATAGTGAGTAAATCCTCTTTTCTTAGTGTGAGGTTGTAGCAACGCTTGTCTATGAGCTGATTAGCGGCAACTAACTGCCCGAGAGGGTAAGTAGTGAAACTCACTAAGCAAAGTAAGCAGTATCCCTAGACATAGGAATAATCTTATGTTCAACCATGCTTTATGTGATCATATTGTCTTATGAGTGCATCATTCATCATTTGGACATACTTGAGAAAGTAGTCTAAAGACCAAATCTTGTCTTGGGAGAGTCAGATTGGATCACATAAGCAAGAGAAGAAACTTAGGAATAAGTTCTATCTGCGATTATGCGCCCTAGAAATAGGATATGGTGGTATGCGGTCACCTTGTCTTATGTGTGTTAGATCGCATAAGCAAGAATAGAGACTTAGACATAAGTTCTATCGACATTTTTTAATATGCATCCCATGCGTATATTTATGTATAGCATGATCGCATAACTTGTGCTGGCTGGGATTACCCTTGCGATCAAGCTTAGTGATGTAGTGAATTTAACCCCTCCACCATTTTTTCTATTTTTCCATGCATCTTATTACGTGTTAACAGTTGTCGCATCTCTACCAACTTTCATAGTCATACTTCCATTGCTTAATCTGTTAGTTAGGAGTAGGAGTAGCGCATAGTCCTTTAACTTCATTATTTTTTTATTCATCGCCACAAAAAAATTACTTCACAACATTTAGTTACAAGTCGCTGAGTTCGACCTCACATCACCCCGAGAAACTTGCGATCTCGTTATACTTGGCAAGAGAGCAAGAAAACTTGTGACTGGAACGCATAATCATCGCATATATTCTTAAGCGCATCTTCATATTTCTTAGTCCAACGCATGACCATCGACGCATGGAGAACGTACGCATATCATAAGATGCACGCATATTAACTCTCGATTTTTTACCCACCAAGTTTTTGGAGAGTACCACCTCCACCCAATGTTTACTTAGTTGGCATCAAATGTGTCTTCAAAGTTAAAACTAATAAAGACGACAAATTTTAGAGATGTAAAGTGATAATGGGCAGAAATGCACGTCATCATAGTGCTAAGTTCTGAAATAATGTTGGCTTACGTTGATAAAATGTGTTAGATTGCATCCAAAAAACATTAAGTCTACTATATTACGATCACATGCGTTCATCGCAAAGGAACAGTTGATTTTTGTATTTTTATGCAGAATATGCGTTGATACAAGGCAACAAATTGGTCGAGCACAGCATTACCACAAGGCTTTGCGGTGATTGTGTTAGCAAACATTTGCCCAAAAAGGATTGTCGCAACTTGCTCGGTGCAACATGGTGGGCGTATCTGGGTGAAAGGCATAATTAATCACGATGGGACAGAAAGCTGATGATAGTCGAATCCGAATTAAGTTGACAGCTGCTAACGAACAAGTACATTC
>NW_028325409.1:0-7030 GCF_027475165.1 Benincasa hispida
CCACGAGTTTTAGGACATACAACCCAAAAAACTCTCACTTGGACTAAAACTCTAGTGGATCTACATATATACAGATATATACAATGTTGAGTATTGAAAGAATACAATAAACTAGGGCATCTATATACCCTTAACACTACTGTCTTTTTTAGGCGACACTAACTAGTCGTTTTACGGCGATCCCCTCGGAAGGTTGTAACATAGGATTCGAAACAACCCAAACTTCATAAATGAATAGGGTTTCTTAGTTTCAGCTTGAACATCGTCTCCCTATTCAGGGGAATATTCATACCGTTCTATGAAAAATTGGTATCAAAGCATAAGTTTCTGGGAAAATTGAAGAGTTAGCCAAGAATCAGAGAAAAGGTTTTCGTAAAACCGGGGAAAGGTTAGATTGAGTTGATACCAGTTTGGTATCAAAGTATATGTTTCTTGAAAACTAGAGGGTTAAGTTTAGAAAACCTGAGGTTTGAGTTCAGCAAAACCAGAGGGAAGTGTGCTAGAGTAAAGGCTTAAAGAGAAACCTAAGAAAGTAGTCAAAGTGAGACTAAAAGGAAAAGCAGAAGTGGCAGGACCTAGCAGCCAACCGGAGCTGGAACTCACAACGCTACTTGAAGATCTACCAAGGAAGGTAAGTATGAATTTAAGTTATTCTCATTTAGAGTTTGAGATTGAAAAGTTATTGTAGATAGTTTAGTTCGACGACTAGCTAAGAGGTGGGTAAAAGAGGTATCGTTGACAAAAACTAAGGAGTTAATATCAAAGTAGCACAGTGGAAGCGTAGTAAAAGACAAGGTTATAAGAGTTTGCAACTAAAAGCGTTATGAAACCTTAAACCAGAGGAAGTTCGAGTAAATTTCGAGGATGAAATTTTCTTAAGGGGGAAGTAATTGTGAAATCCGGATTATAATTTTCCTACTTAAGCAGGTACTTAAGGGACTGAATTAAGTGAAAGTTAAATCCTATGTTGGAGAGAAGGAAATTTCTAAGTGTTGAATAGATTTTCCTTGAGAAGTTTGAAGATAAGTCTTTCCTAGTGGAATTTGGCTAAGTGTAAATTCAAAAGGAACCATGTGTTTGGTGTTAAAACATAAGATGAGGTTGAGTTAGTAGAGGCTTAAAAGAGAGTAAGAATTTAAGCCAAAGGCAACCATGTGTTTGTGAGGTAGGACGCATGTTGGCCGTAGCATTAGCAAGAGACAATGCCAAGAGTTGCTCATACATTGAGGCTACATGAGGGAGAGCGGAGAGAGCGAGATCTTAAGCACAAGACGCTAGGAAGACAATCGTATAGCGTTGGGGCGGTGCTGAGGAATGCACTAGGCAATCGTGTAACTGCGCGCGGTGATGTGAAGAGATGCACTACACGATCGAACTATACGATAGGCATTAAGCACTATGCAATAGCACTACACGATAGCGTTAAGCGTTGAGCAGGCACTAAACGATGAGCTTAGATGCTAGACGATGCGTGGGCACTAAGTGTCAAACTACACGATAGTGCTACATGATAGGCAGAATGCTAAGCGATGGCCGTTGCGCGATAGCCGCAGCCGCTGGGCGATGACGCTATACGATGAGCGGATGCGTTAGACGATAGGGCGTCAGCACTGCACGATGGAGCTAAACGATAGGCGCAGCAGCTATGCGATAGGCTATGTACGAGATTATTGAGAGCGAGATCATTGATAGCGAGATATTGCTAAATGATTGAGCTACACGATGGGGCGTTGGTGCTATGCGATGGACGCAGGCACTAGACGATTACAGCAAGAGACAGCGAGAGGGCTAGTTGTTAAGTGACAACGAGATGTTTAGTAAATGATGGAGCTAAGTGATGAAGTGCAAGAGCTGCACGATGGACTAAATGATGGAGCGATGCTGAGGCTTGCGTTATGCAAGGTTAATGAGCTCACTCAGACAAATGGTTATACCGAGAGAAGGCTGAACTTGAGTTAGTAGAAGCTGGACGAATGAAGTTTCATGCAAAGGAAGTCTTATGCATGAGGAAGACAACATAATTAGGTGTGTGGCATGAGAGTAGGTGAATTTCAAAGGAGTAGGTGGTTGTAAAACATGGTGCAAACACCCCAAAGTAGGAGGTGTCATGCGTTGGGGGCCTTAAGAAATGAGAAGGATTGGTTCCTTTGACCTATTAATACCACCACAAGATGTCTCTTCAATTTATAAGCCAAATCCTCTTCAAAGAATGTAAGGAAGGAAGGAAGATTTGAAGGAGACCATGCGTTGATCATGAAGGGCATGCGAAGTTCCAAGAGGAGGAGATGTTGTCGGACAGTGAGGTCTGGAAGTAGCATCAACTTAGGATGAGGATTTCTCCAGAGTACTTGTGCGTTTGGAGTGATTCTAAAGCCACCTGAAAGATTTGAGAGTCTGGTTTTCAAGGTAGGACTTCTGGAGAAGAAGCTCTGAGGAATCTGGCTGGAGAGTGAGGAAAAGGCAAAACGGTCGAGTTGTCAGGTAAGCTTGAGCCAGTCTTGATGATTTGAGGATTTCGGCCAAACCACGAGAATTTTTTAGCTAAGATGTTAAGGTAAGCTTCCTGAGACATTTTAGAGTAGGTTTTTAGAATAAAGTATCACGAGATAGGGCTTAGAACTATGAGTAATCTGAGCTTACAGTTGAATCTAGGATTTAGGGTTCAAAAGGGAGCCCGAGAAGACCAAGAAACTTCTAAAGAGGAAGTTTCCTACCTTACCAAGGTGAGTGGTATTTTGCTTTAAGTCAAGCATATATTTTAGAGTGAAATGTATATACTTATGTTATGAATGAGTAAATTAGCATGTGAATGAGATTATATAATCGGGATGGTAAGGGGGTCAATAGACCTAGTTCCTGAGCCCAAATGGAACCCCACGGGATGGATAGGGGACCGAGAGGTCTAGTTCCTGAGCCTGTAGAAGGAATATCGTATGGGATAGTCAGAGGGCCGATGGGCCTAGCTTCTGAGCCCATGAACGGGGAGCTATGTGCACATAGGAAACAAAGGGGAATGCAAGAGAGTAAGCAAACAGTTAACTATTTACTGTGTGTGTAGGTAGAAAGAAGACTCATTCAAAGCTGAGGTTTGAGTATTGATAATTAGTAGAAGTACAAGTTATTAAAGCTCAAATTATTAAAATAATAGGAGAACATGATGTTGAAATAGGCAATATTACGATTGAATGTGCCAAACTAAAAGAAAATTGCGATCGCTAATGTCATTGCATAAAAGCAATTAAATTGCATTATTGTGTGCAGATACAATGCGATGGCGCATTTTGAGTTCGCGATCCAAGGGTACCTTAAAGAGGATCGCATAAAGTCCTTACATAAAGGCAACAACATAATATAATGAAATATGATGGGACGTAAAGCTGACAACGATCTAATCAAAAAATTTAGTTGACGACCGTTGAAGACCATACCGTTGCAAATACATTGAACTTTCGGTGACTATCATACGGTGTAACAGGGTATGAAAATTGGGAGTTGAAAGAAGAGAATGAAGAAAGAGAGGATATGACAGCATCCATTGAGACTTACCATGCGATAACAGAGATGTTGAAGAATGATGAAATGCTGAATCTAGATGAAGAAAGAAAAGCACAGAAACCGTCTTTAGAGAAACCACCTACACTAGAACTAAAAACTCTACCAACCCACTTGAAGTACGTATTTCTCGGCTAGAATGGAATCTTGCCAGTCATCATATCCTCGCGTTACCTGAAGAAAAAGAAATCGCGCTGATCAATGTTCTAAAGAAATATATTAGAGCAATTAGATGGATGCTCGCAGACATCAGAGGTATTAGCCCAACGTATTGTATGCATCGAATACAGCTTGAAGAAAACTAGAAGGGTTCAATAAAACCTCAATGTAGACTGAACCCTGCGATAAAAGAGGTTGTCAAAAAAGAAATCACCAAATGGTTAGATGCCGGCATTATCTATCCTATCGCAGATAGCACGTGGGTCAGCCCCGTGCAATGTGTTCCCAAAAAGGGTAGGATGACAGTGGTTCCTAATGCAAACAACAAATTGATCCCCATGAGGAACGTCACAGGTTGGTAGATTTGTATGGACTATAGGAAACTCAACGCAGCGACAAAGAAAGATCATTTTCCCTTACCTTTCATTGATCAAATGCTAGACTAATTAGCGGGGAATGATTATTTCTGCTTCCTTGATGGGTATGCAGGCTATAACCATATTATGATCGCACCAGAGGATCAAGAAAAGACCACGTTCACATGTCCATATGGATTGTTCACCTTTCGTCGCATGCCTTTTGGATTATGCA
Source organism: Benincasa hispida (assembly GCF_027475165.1). Classification (NCBI taxonomy): domain Eukaryota; kingdom Viridiplantae; phylum Streptophyta; class Magnoliopsida; order Cucurbitales; family Cucurbitaceae; genus Benincasa; species Benincasa hispida. The sequence continues at coordinate 4,303 of NW_028325409.1, forward strand.
ATGCTCCCAGTACGTTTCGAAGGTGTATGATGGCGATCTTCTCCGAGTACCTTGAAGACTCGGTCGAAATATTTATGGATGACTTCTCAGTTTATGGACAAACATATGAAATCTGTTTGCAAAACCTGGAGAGAATACTGAAAAGATGTGAAGAAACTAATCTGATATTGAACTGGGAAAAGTGCCATTTTATGGTCAAAGAAGGAATTGTGCTCAGGCATAAGGTTTCAAGGAATGGGTTAGAGGTGGACAAAGCAAAAATTGAAGCTATAGAAAAACTTCCACCTCTAGCAAATGTGAAAGCTTTAAGGAGTTTCCTAGGACACGTGGGGTTTTACAGAAGGTTTGTGAAGGTCTTTTCCAAAATCGCTCGACCTTTGAATGCATTGTTGGAAGCTGATTGACCCTTTGATTTCGATTCACATTGCCTCACTGCATTCAAAACACTAAAGGACGCGTTAATTACAGTGCCAATTCTGATCGGACCTGATTGGGCAAAGCCATTTGAACTGATATGCGATGCCAATGGATATGCGATGAGAGCAGTCTTGGCATAAAAAGTAAAGACAATGTTACACCCCATCGCATATGCTAGCAGAACATTGAACTCCACGTAGGCGAATTACACCACCACCGAGAAGGAAATTTTAGCGGTGATTTTTGCGATTGAAAAATTCAAACATTCTTGTTGGGGTTAAAAGTGATAGTCCACACAGACCACTCTGCGATAAGATATTTGATGACCAAAATAGATGCGAAGCCTAGACTAATCCGATGGGTTCTCTTACTCCAAGAATTTAATATGGAAATAATCGACTGAAAGGGAACAGAGAACCAGGTCGCTGACTATTTATCACGATTAGAGAATCCAGAAGTGGATCGCATCCAGTCGGAGGTGAACGCCTCATTTCCTGATGAGTAGTTGCTTAAGATTGAAGAACTACCCTGGTATGCAGATATTGTCAACTTCTTGGTTTGCAAGAAATTCCCTGAAAACTACACATCCCATCAAAAGAAAAAGCTCATTCATGAATGCAAATTTTACTACTAGGACGATCCAAATCTCTACAAGAGGGGACCATACCAGATATTGAGACTGTGTTCCAGAAACTGCTTTCCATCGCATATTGTTTCAATGTCATGAATCACCCTATGGAGGGCATTTCAACGGACAGCATACAGCAGCGAAAGTTTTGCAATGTGGGTATTATTGGCCCACTCTATTTAAAGATGCACGAGAATACTCCATGAAATGCGATAAGTGCCAACGCACTGGAAGTATTTCAGAAAAAAATGCGATGCCAATGAACATCATTTTGGAGGTGGAGTTATTCGACGTCTGGGGAATAGATTTCATGGGACCATTTCCATCGTCAAATGTTCATAAATACATTCTATTGGTTGTCGACTATGTTTCCAAATGGATTGAAGCTTTTTCATGCGTTGCAAACGATGCGACAACGATCTCTAAGTTCTTGTAGAAAAACATCCTCACTCATTTTGGCACTCCACGTACCATAATAAGTGACGAACGGACCCACTTTGTGAATCGCATTGTTAGTAAACTATTGATCAAATATAATGTCCACCATAAGATCGCTACTACATATCACCCCCAAACAAACGGACAAACAGAGGTTTCTAACAGAGAAATTAAGTCAATCTTAGAGAAGGTGGTGAACCCATCGCGGAAGGATTGGGCCATGAAACTGGATGATGCCTTGTGGGCATATCGAATTGCTTATAAGACACCCATAGGCATGTCACCATATGTGTTGGTGTTTGGAAAGGCTTGTCATCCGCCGTTAGAACTGGAATGTAAGGCGATGTGGGCAATTAAAAAACTTAACTCTGATCTTAAGGCTGCAGGAGAAGAGAGAAAACTTCAACTACTAGAGTTGGATGAGTGGAGATTACAAGCGTATGAGAGTTCCAAAAATTACAAAGAACGCACCAAACGATGGCATGATAAACGTCTTTACAAGAAAAACCTCAAGGCAGGTCAAAGGGTATTACTGTTTAACTCTAGGTTGTGTCTCTTTCCTAGAAACCTGAAGTCGCGTTGGTCTGGGCCTTTCATAATCAAGGAAGTATTCCCATATGGAGCGGTGGAATTGACCAAAAAATATGGGAGCAACACATTTAAAGTGAATGGACAAATAGTAAAGATGTATCATGGAGGAGATTTCCAATGCGAGAAAACCTCCATTGACTTGGGTAAGCCAGAATAAAGAAGAAACACTCAGTCCCTGCGATGATAAGCAGCATACATTCATCAGGGACAAAGTACATCCTTTTGAGTATCCTTTTGTTTTTCTTTTAAGAATCTATTTTACTTTCGACATATTTATACTTTTTATGATCGTCAACTCTTTTCTTCATACTTCTTTCTATCTTTTTTATTTCATCATTTTGATCGCAATAAACGAATGCGACGAATTAATGCGATGGGCTTAAAACACACGATCGGTTGAGCTTCAATTCAAAGAAAAAAAAATCAGCCCATCACAATTACAATATCATCCCATTACAGGAAAGAATGCGATCAAAATGATGCGAGCGAAAAATTAAATTTGGGGGTTATGTTCTTCCTTGCCTCATCTTATTTCAATTTTTTGTACTTCTCACTTTCAATTTAATATTGCTAAATTCTACTATTGTATTCTCTCTCGTTTGGTTCAATTCTGAATTTTTTCTTGCTTTATTTGGTTGTCGCATTCATCCTCTG
>NW_028325410.1:0-2687 GCF_027475165.1 Benincasa hispida
GACAATATGAAAAGTATCGCATGACTTTTATAATACTAAGTATTGTGCATCTGTTTTTATGATATTTATAATAGGACAATTCAATCATCCTTTTTTTTTGTTTTTTTGGTTTCTTTGTTTATATGTCTACATCATAAATACGATGTGTGGTTTCAAATAAACAAAGATTTTAGACGCAAGTAGAGATTTTGATTTTTTACTACCAAGCTATACTTCCAACCTTTCATTTCAAACTTGTAAATCGTTGTTCAACATCGACCTTCCCATCCTTAAATAATTTTCAACCAAACCATCTTAAATTAAATAAAATAATAATAATAATAAATTTAAGATTTTTTTATTATTTCATATTTAATATCTTTACGTTTTAAAAATAGAATCAATATCTTTAGTCATAGTTTCTAAGTTTTTATGCATTCTAAATAAATACAAAGGCACTAAATAACCAAAGATTTTCCCACAAATGACCCAAATCAAAATACACTAATGCCAAATTACTCAAAATCCGAAAAATATTGAAAACTGACCTTCTACTTATGTCACTCTGATGGGTGAAAGCCCGAGCTGAAAATGGGCACCAAGGTGATTTTTTAAAAAAACAAAAACCACAATGCATTTCGTATTCAAAAGTATTCATGATGGGTGAGAATCCACAATTCTCGACGATAATTTCACATTGTTCAGTAATTTATGATGTAAGCAAAATATTAGTTTTCATAGTTTTCAAAATCCAAGTCATTCAGCATTAGCACAATCAGATGATTTATGGGTATCAGTACAAATAAATCTTCGATAACAAAGTAACTTTCATGTAAAGGGCAGAACCACAAAGAACAATATTCAAAGGCTAAGAATGATTTTTTACTCTATTGGTCGCTATTCTGTAGAATGTCACACTATAACTTCAACAAGGAAAATTTGGGATAGAACAAATCAACATATACATAACTTTGTTAAATTTCTCATCACTTAAAATGCAAATTTATCTATAAAATTTTCATACCCTTTTCGAGGGGGAAAAAATCAGGTCAACGCAACTATGAATACCGAAAAATCAACGCTACATGACCTCAATTCATGATCTCCTCAGCTGAGAGCAGGCCTGGCTGATTGATTACCAATTTGAATGAACCGTGGGAAGAATTTGATGATACACCCATATCAGCAAACAGGCAATACAACCATAATCTTATCAAAATTTTAGACCATGATTTTCTTGCCTTTACCTCCTACGTGCTTCTTCTGCCTAGGAGGAGCATCAGTGCCAGCGCCAGGAACTAGTGGACCAGACCAGGCTTGGACTGGTTCCTTAGAATAAGTGAACAGCGTTGAGCTGAACGGTATGTCAGGAGGAACACCTGATGGGTCGATATGACGTGAATATCCAAGCGTAAAGCCAAGTGCTCCATCCTGGTGTGGTGGGGGGAATTTTTCACTTTTGCTCTTTGCATTTGCATGTGTAATTAAGCGCCTTCTCTGTTTCAAGATGCAACAATTTGAACAGTTTAACACTTTATATATCAAAGGAAATGCAATAATCAACTACTGGTGTATAGCTGGTCTATGATCTTGAACTTAGCAAAGTAATATTTACGTCAATGTTTGTTTGTATTTCAGCATTGGCTTCGGGAGCTGGAATAGCCCTAACACGTGTGCGTGTTTTCTTCACTCCATCTCCCTGGGCTTTACTAGCTGCTCTTAGTCTGCAAATTGGATATAGAATGATGCTCAACGAAAACACCAAATAATACTCGAAGCAAGTCCACAGTAGTAAGAATAATGGAAACCACAGATCCAACTTTGTACCCAAAAAAAAAAAAAGAAAAGAAATTCATAGACCTCTTAGTAGTAATATGTATACAACTGAACAGAATATCGAGAACAATGATGTTTAAATGCCACTTAAGTAATCAACCTAAGACACATTCTTCTGCAATAGAATCTTCATTTTTCTTTTCCTTTTCCTCATTTTAGTCGCAGCACCAATAGATAGAGTTATAAAATGGACTGTTTGATTGTCAACATATCTTCATGTAACACCCATGTACATACATTCAGAAAAGTTGGTTTGGACAGTACTGTTCGACAACATATGTAAACCAACATTGCCTTGGTCGAACTCTATTTTGGTTAGTTTGGTGAGTTTAGTTGAAGTCCATCATTTATTTTTTCAGATGATCAGTTCGGTTCCCAAGGATCTTAGCTTTGGGTCCCCTTTCTAAACTATTTTTCCCAACTTGTACATACAATTTATAGTAAGTTCTGATAGTTTCAAAGAAGTTGATCTGCCTAGTGAACACCTATTTGGAGGGAGAGGGAGAGTTAACTCAACTTAAACAAAAGAAGTTAAACCACAAATTTCGGTCTCTAAACTTTGATGGTTGAATGAATTTAATACTTGAGCTTTCAGTTCTAAAAGCGACCCTACCAAATCTTTTAACCCACTTGCTTTTGTCATTAGCGGGTCTTCTATCTTGTGCCAACTGTTACCAAGTCAGACTAAATCATCGTCTAATGAGCACCACATCAACATCTAAGTATAGGTGTAATGACAAAAACTTTTTAGAAATCAAACTTAAAATTTTAAGAACATAACTAAATCTTTTAAACTTCCAGAACTAAATAAACACAATCCTCAAACTTCGGACATTATAGTTGTAAAATTAATCGAAACTAAAAACAGAGAA